>NC_083767.1:900000-1117000 GCF_963514075.1 Conger conger
CTCGCGGACACTCGCGAAATCGCGGACTCGCGAACACCCGCGAAATCGCGGACTCGCGAACACTCGCGAAATCGCGGACTCGCGAAATCGCGGACTCGCTAACACTCCCGAAATAGCGGACTCGCGAACACCCGCGAAATCGAAGACTCGCGAACACCCTGGTGAAAACCCGCGAAATCGCGGACTCGCGAACACCCGCGAAATCGCGGACTCGCGAAATCACGGACTCGCGAAATCGCGGACTCGCGAACACTCCCGAAATCGCGGACTCGCGAACAGCCGCGAAATCGCGGACTCGCGAACACCAGCGAAATCGCGGACTCGCGAACACTCCCGAAATCGCGGACTCGCGAACACTCCCGAAATCGCGGACTCGCGAACACCTGCGAAATCGCGAACACTCCCGAAATCGCGGACTCGCGAACACCCGCGAAATCGCGGACTCGCGAACACTCGCGAAATCGCGGACTCGCCTACTCTCCCGAAATCGCGGACTCGCGAAAACCCGCGAAATCGCGGACTCGCGAACACCCGCGAAATCGCGGACTCGCGAAATCGCGGACTCGCGAACACTCCCGAAATCGCGGACTCGCGGATACGCGAACACCCGCGAAATCGCGAAATCGCGGACTCGCAAAATCGCGGACTCGCGGACACTCGCGAAATCGCGGACTCGCGAACACCCGCGAAATCGCGGACTCGCGAACACTCGCGAAATCGCGGACTCGCGAAATCGCGGACTCGCTAACACTCCCGAAATAGCGGACTCGCGAACACCCGCGAAATCGAAGACTCGCGAACACCCTGGTGAAAACCCGCGAAATCGCGGACTCGCGAACACCCGCGAAATCGCGGACTCGCGAAATCACGGACTCGCGAAATCGCGGACTCGCGAACACTCCCGAAATCGCGGACTCGCGAACAGCCGCGAAATCGCGGACTCGCGAACACCAGCGAAATCGCGGACTCGCGAACACTCCCGAAATCGCGGACTCGCGAACACTCCCGAAATCGCGGACTCGCGAACACTCCCGAAATCGCGGACACTCCCGAAATCGCGGACTCGGGAACACCAGCGAAATCGCTGACTCGCGGACACCCGCGAAATCGCGGAATCGCGAACACTCCCGAAATCGCGGACTCGCGAACACCCGCGAAATCGCGGACTCGCGAACACCCGCGAAATCGCGGACTCGCGAACACCCGCGAAATCGCGGACTCGCGAAATCGCGGACTCGCGAACACTCGCGAAATCGCGGACTCTCGAACAATCCCGAAATTGCGGACTCGCGAACACTCGCGAATTCGCGGACTCGCGAACACTCGCGAAATCGCGGACTCGCGAACACTCGCGAAATCGCGGACTCGCGAACACTCCCGAAATCGCGAACTCGCGCGGACTCGCGAACACTCCCGAAATAGCGGACTCGCGAACACCCGCGAAATCGCAGACTCGCGAACACCCGCGAAATCGCGGACTCGCGAAATCGCGGACTCGCGAACACTTGCGAAATCGCGGACTCGCGAACACTCGCGAACACTCGCAAAATCGCGAAATCGCGGACTCGCGGACTCGCGGACACTCGCGAAATCGCGGACTCGCGAACACCCGCGAAATCGCGGACTCGCGAACACTCCCGAAATCGCGAAATCGCGGACTCGCGAACACTCGCGAAATCGCGGACTCGCGAAATCACGGACTCGCGAAATCGCGGACTCGCGAACACTCCCGAAATCGCGGACTCGCGAACACTCGCGAACACTCGCAAAATCGCGAAATCGCGGACTCGCGGACTCGCGGACACTCGCGAAATCGCGGACTCGCGAACACCCGCGAAATCGCGGACTCGCGAACACTCGCGAAATCGCGGACTCGCGAACACTCCCGAAATAGCGGACTCGCGAACACCCGCGAAATCGCAGACTCGCGAACACCCGCGAAATCGCAGACTCGCGAACACCCGCGAAATCGCGGACTCGCGAAATCGCGGACTCGCGAACACTCGCGAAATCGCGGACTCTCGAACAATCCCGAAATTGCGGACTCGCGAACACCCGCGAAATAGCGGACTCGCGAAATCGCGAACACTCGTGAATTCGCGGACTCGCGAACACTCGCGAAATCGCGGACTCGCGAACACTCGCGAAATCGCGGACTCGCGAACACTCCCGAAATCGCGAACTCGCGAACACTCGCGAAATCGCGGACTCGCGAACACTCCCGAAATAGCGGACTCGCGAACACCCGCGAAATCGCAGACTCGCGAACACCCGCGAAATCGCGGACTCGCGAACACTCCCGTAATAGCGGACTCGCGAACACTCGCGAAATCGCGGACTCGCGAACACTCCCGAAATCGCGAACTCGCGAACACTCGCGAAATCGCGGACTCGCGAACACTCCCGAAATAGCGGACTCGCGAACACCCGCGAAATCGCAGACTCGCGAACACCCGCGAAATCGCGGACTCGCGAACACTCCCGAAATAGCGGACTCGCGAACACTCGCGAAATCGCGGACTCGCGAACACTCGCAAAATCGCGAAATCGCGGACTCGCAAAATCGCGGACTCGCGGACACTCGCGAAATCGCGGACTCGCGAACACCCGCGAAATCGCGGACTCGCGAACACTCGCGAAATCGCGGACTCGCGAAATCGCGGACTCGCTAACACTCCCGAAATAGCGGACTCGCGAACACCCGCGAAATCGAAGACTCGCGAACACCCTGGTGAAAACCCGCGAAATCGCGGACTCGCGAACAGCCGCGAAATCGCGGACTCGCGAAATCACGGACTCGCGAAATCGCGGACTCGCGAACACTCCCGAAATCGCGGACTCGCGAACAGCCGAGAAATCGCGGACTCGCGAACACCAGCGAAATCGCGGACTCGCGAACACTCCCGAAATCGCGGACTCGCGAACACCCGCGAAATCGCGGACTCGCGAACACCCGCGAAATCGCGGACTCGCGAAATCGCGGACTCGCGAACAATCCCGAAATTGCGGACTCGCGGACACCCGCGAAATAGCGGACTCGCGAAATCGCGAACACTCGCGAATTCGCGGACTCGCGAACACTCGCGAAATCGCGGACTCGCGAACACTCGCGAAATCGCGGACTCGCGAACACTCCCGAAATCGCGGACTCGCGAACACTCCCGAAATAGCGGACTCGCGAACACCAGCGAAATCGCGGACTCGCGAACACTCCCGAAATCGCGGACTCGCGAACACCCGCGAAATCGCGGACTCGCGAAATCGCGGACTCGCGAATACTCCCGACATCGCCGACTCGCGAACACTCCCGAAATCGCGGACTCGGGAACACTCCCGAAATAGCGGACTCGCGAACACCAGCGAAATCGCGGACTCGCGAACACTCCCGAAATCGCGGACTCGCGAACACCCGCGAAATCGCGGACTCGCGAAATCGCGGACTCGCGAATACTCCCGACATCGCGGACTCGCGAACACTCCCGAAATCGCGGACTCGCGAACACTCCCGAAATCGCGAAATCGCGGACTCGCGAACACTCGCGAAATTGCGGACTCGCGAACACTCGCGAAATCGCGGACTCGCGAACACTCGCGAAATCGCGGACTCGCGAACACCCGCGAAATCGCGGACTCGCGAATACCCGCGAAATAGCGGACTCGCGAAATCGCGAACACTCGCGAATTCGCGGACTCGCGAACACTCGCGAAATCGCGGACTCGCGAACACTCGCGAAATCGCGGACTCGCGAACACTCCCGAAATCGCGGACTCGCGAACACTCCCGAAATAGCGGACTCGCGAACACCAGCGAAATCGCGGACTCGCGAACACTCCCGAAATCGCGGACTCGCGAACACCCGCGAAATCGCGGACTCGCGAAATCGCGGACTCGCGAATACTCCCGACATCGCGGACTCGCGAACACTCCCGAAATCGCGGACTCGCGAACACTCCCGAAATCGCGAAATCGCGGACTCGCGAACACTCGCGAAATCGCGGACTCGCGAACACTCGCGAAAACGCGGACTCGCGAAAACCCGCGAAATCGCGGACTCGCGAACACTCCCGAAATTGCGGACTCGCGAACACCCGCGAAATCGCGGACTCGCGAAATCGCGGACTCGCGAAATCACGGACTCGCGAAATCACGGACTCGCGAAATCGCGGACTCGCGAACACTCGCGAAATCGCGGACTCGGGAACACCCGCGAAATCGCGGACTAGCGAACACCAGCGAAATCGCGGAATCGCGAACACTCCCGAAATCAGGGACTCGCGAAATCGCGGAGTCGCGAACACTCGCGAAATCGCGGACTCGCGAAATCACGGACTCGCGAAATCGCGGACTCGCGAACAATCCCCAAATCGCGGACTCGCGAACACCTGCGAAATCGCGAACACCCGCGAAATCGCGGACTCGCGAACACTCGCGAAATCGCGGACTCGCGAAAACCCGCGAAATCGCGGACTCGCGAACACCCGTGAAATCGCGGACTCGCGAACACCCGCGAAATCTCCCGAACTCGCGAACACCCGCGAAATCGCGGACTCGCGAAATCGCGGACTCGCGAACACTCGCGAAATCGCGGACTCGCGAACACTCCCGAAATTGCGGACTCGCGAACACCCGCGAAATCGCGGACTCGCGAACACTCCCGAAATAGCGGACTCGCGAACACCAGCGAAATCGCGGACTCGCGAACACTCCCGAAATCGCGGACTCGCGAACACCCGCGAAATCGCGGACTCGCGAAATCGCGGACTCGCGAATACTCCCGACATCGCCGACTCGCGAACACTCCCGAAATCGCGGACTCGCGAACACTCCCGAAATAGCGGACTCGCGAATACCAGCGAAATCGCGGACTCGCGAACACTCCCGAAATCGCGGACTCGCGAACACCCGCGAAATCGCGGACTCGCGAAATCGCGGACTCGCGAATACTCCCGACATCGCGGACTCGCGAACACTCCCGAAATCGCGGACTCGCGAACACTCCCGAAATCGCGAAATCGCGGACTCGCGAACACTCGCGAAATCGCGGACTCGCGAACACCCGCGAAATCGCGGACTCGCGAACACCCGCGAAATAGCGGACTCGCGAAATCGCGAACACTCGCGAATTCGCGGACTCGCGAACACTCGCGAAATCGCGGACTCGCGAACACTCGCGAAATCGCGGACTCGCGAACACTCCCGAAATCGCGGACTCGCGAACACTCCCGAAATAGCGGACTCGCGAACACCAGCGAAATCGCGGACTCGCGAACACTCCCGAAATCGCGGACTCGCGAACACCCGCGAAATCGCGGACTCGCGAAATCGCGGACTCGCGAATACTCCCGACATCGCGGACTCGCGAACACTCCCGAAATCGCGGACTCGCGAACACTCCCGAAATAGCGAAATCGCGGACTCGCGAACACTCGCGAAATCGCGGACTCGCGAACACTCGCGAAATCGCGGACTCGCGAAAACCCGCGAAATCGCGGACTCGCGAACACTCCCGAAATTGCGGACTCGCTAACACCCGCGAAATCGCGGACTCGCGAACACCCGCGAAATCGCGGACTCGCGAAATCGCGGACTCGCGAAATCACGGACTCGCGAAATCACGGACTCGCGAAATCGCGGACTCGCGAACACTCGCGAAATCGCGGACTCGGGAACACCCGCGAAATCGCGGACTGGCGAACACCAGCGAAATCGCGGAATCGCGAACACTCCCGAAATCAGGGACTCGCGAAATCGCGGACTCGCGAACACTCGCGAAATCGCGGACTCGCGAAATCACGGACTCGCGAAATCGCGGACTCGCGAACAATCCCCAAATCGCGGACTCGCGAACACCTGCGAAATCGCGAACACCCGCGAAATCGCGGACTCGCGAACACTCGCGAAATCGCGGACTCGCGAAAACCCGCGAAATCGCGGACTCGCGGACACTCGCGAAATCGCGGACTCGCGAACACCCGCGAAATCGCGGACACGCGAAATCACGGACTCGCGATATCACGGACTCGCAACACTCCCGAAATCGCGGACTCGCGAACACACGCGAAATCGCGGACTCGCGAAATCGCGGACTCGCGAACACTCCCGAAATCGCGGACTCGCGAACACTCCTGAAATCCGGACTCGCGAACACCCGCGAAATCGCGGACTCGCGAACACCCGCGAAATCGCGGACTCGCGAACACCCGCGAAATCGCGGACTCGCGAAATCGCGGACTCGCGAAATCGCGGACTCGCGAACACTCGCGAAATCGCGGACTCGCGAACACTCCCGAAATCGCGAACTCGCGAACACTCGCGAAATCGCGGACTCGCGAACACTCCCGAAATAGCGGACTCGCGAACACCCGCGAAATCGCAGACTCGCGAACACCCGCGAAATCGCGGACTCGCGAAATCGCGGACTCGCGAACACTCGCGAAATCGCGGATTCTCGAACAATCCCGAAATTGCGGACTAGCGAACACCCGCGAAATAGCGGACTCGCGAAATCGCGAACACTCGCGAATTCGCGGACTCGCGAACACTCGCGAAATCGCGGACTCGCGAACACTCGCGAAATCGCGGACTCGCGAACACTCCCGAAATCGCGAACTCGCGAACACTCGCGAAATCGCGGACTCGCGAACACTCCCGAAATAGCGGACTCGCGAACACCCGCGAAATCGCAGACTCGCGAACACCCGCGAAATCGCGGACTCGCGAACACTCCCGAAATAGCGGACTCGCGAACACCCGCGAAATCGCAGACTCGCGAACACTCCCGAAATCGCGGACTCGCGAACACCCGCGAAATCGCGGATTCGCGAAATCGCGGACTCGCGAATACTCCCGACATCGCGGACTCGCGAACACTCCCGAAATCGCGGACTCGCGAACACTCCCGAAATCGCGGACTCGCGGACTCGCGAACACTCGCGAACACTCGCGAAATCGCGGACTCGCGAACACCCGCGAAATAGCGGACTCGCGAAATCGCGAACACTCGCGAATTCGCGGACTCGCGAACACTCGCGAAATCGCGGACTCGCGAACACTCGCGAAATCGCGGACTCGCGAACACTCCCGAAATCGCGGACTCGCGAACACTCCCGAAATAGCGGACTCGCGAACACCAGCGAAATCGCGGACTCGCGAACACTCCCGAAATCGCGGACTCGCGAACACCCGCGAAATCGCGGACTCGCGAAATCGCGGACTCGCGAATACTCCCGACATCGCGGACTCGCGAACACTCCCGAAATCGCGGACTCGCGAACACTCCCGAAATCGCGAAATCGCGGACTCGCGAACACTCGCGAAATCGCGGACTCGCGAACACTCGCGAAATCGCGGACTCGCGAAAACCCGCGAAATCGCGGACTCGCGAACACTCCCGAAATTGCGGACTCGCTAACACCCGCGAAATCGCGGACTCGCGAACACCCGCGAAATCGCGGACTCGCGAAATCGCGGACTCGCGAAATCACGGACTCGCGAAATCACGGACTCGCGAAATCGCGGACTCGCGAACACTCGCGAAATCGCGGACTCGGGAACACCCGCGAAATCGCGGACTGGCGAACACCAGCGAAATCGCGGAATCGCGAACACTCCCGAAATCAGGGACTCGCGAAATCGCGGACTCGCGAACACTCGCGAAATCGCGGACTCGCGAAATCACGGACTCGCGAAATCGCGGACTCGCGAACAATCCCCAAATCGCGGACTCGCGAACACCTGCGAAATCGCGAACACCCGCGAAATCGCGGACTCGCGAACACTCGCGAAATCGCGGACTCGCGAAAACCCGCGAAATCGCGGACTCGCGGACACTCGCGAAATCGCGGACTCGCGAACACCCGCGAAATCGCGGACACGCGAAATCACGGACTCGCGATATCACGGACTCGCAACACTCCCGAAATCGCGGACTCGCGAACACACGCGAAATCGCGGACTCGCGAAATCGCGGACTCGCGAACACTCCCGAAATCGCGGACTCGCGAACACTCCTGAAATCCGGACTCGCGAACACCCGCGAAATCGCGGACTCGCGAACACCCGCGAAATCGCGGACTCGCGAACACCCGCGAAATCGCGGACTCGCGAAATCGCGGACTCGCGAAATCGCGGACTCGCGAACACTCGCGAAATCGCGGACTCGCGAACACTCGCGAAATCGCGGACTCGCGAACACTCCCGAAATCGCGAACTCGCGAACACTCGCGAAATCGCGGACTCGCGAACACTCCCGAAATAGCGGACTCGCGAACACCCGCGAAATCGCAGACTCGCGAACACCCGCGAAATCGCGGACTCGCGAAATCGCGGACTCGCGAACACTCGCGAAATCGCGGATTCTCGAACAATCCCGAAATTGCGGACTAGCGAACACCCGCGAAATAGCGGACTCGCGAAATCGCGAACACTCGCGAATTCGCGGACTCGCGAACACTCGCGAAATCGCGGACTCGCGAACACTCGCGAAATCGCGGACTCGCGAACACTCCCGAAATCGCGAACTCGCGAACACTCGCGAAATCGCGGACTCGCGAACACTCCCGAAATAGCGGACTCGCGAACACCCGCGAAATCGCAGACTCGCGAACACCCGCGAAATCGCGGACTCGCGAACACTCCCGAAATAGCGGACTCGCGAACACCCGCGAAATCGCAGACTCGCGAACACTCCCGAAATCGCGGACTCGCGAACACCCGCGAAATCGCGGATTCGCGAAATCGCGGACTCGCGAATACTCCCGACATCGCGGACTCGCGAACACTCCCGAAATCGCGGACTCGCGAACACTCCCGAAATCGCGGACTCGCGGACTCGCGAACACTCGCGAACACTCGCGAAATCGCGGACTCGCGAAATCGCGGACTCGCGAACACTCGCGAAATCGCGGACTCGCGAACACCCGCGAAATCGCGGACTCGCGAACACTCCCGAAATTGCGGACTCGCGAACACCCGCGAAATCGCGGACTCGCGAACACCCGCGAAATCGCGGACTCGCGAACACCCGCGAAATCGCGGACTCGCGAAATCACGGACTCGCGAAATCGCGGACTCGGGAACACCCGCGAAATCGCGGACTCGCGAACACCAGCGAAATCGCGGAATCGCGAACACTCCCGAAATCACGGACTCGCGAAATCGCGGACTCGCGAACACTCGCGAAATCGCGGACTCGCGAAATCACGGACTCGCGAAATCGCGGACTCGCGAACACTCCCGAAATCGCGGACTCGCGAACACCTGCGAAATCGCGAACACTCCCGAAATCGCGGACTCGCGAACACCCGCGAAATCGCGGACTCGCGAAATCGCGGACTCGCAAACACTCCCGAAATCGCGGACTCGCGGATACGCGAACACCCGCGAAATCGCGGACTCGCGAAATCGCGGACTCGCGAACACCCGCGAAATCGCGGACTCGCGAAATCGCGGACTCGCGAAATCACGGACTCGCGAAATCACGGACTCGCGAACACTCCCGAAATCACGGACTCGCGAAATCGCGGACTCGCGAACACTCGCGAAATCGCGGACTCGCGAAATCACGGACTCGCGAAATCGCGGACTCGCGAACACTCCCGAAATCGCGGACTCGCGAACACCTGCGAAATCGCGAACACTCCCGAAATCGCGGACTCGCGAACACCCGCGAAATCGCGGACTCGCGAACACTCGCGAAATCGCGGACTCGCGAACTCTCCCGAAATCGCGGACTCGCGAAAACCCGCGAAATCGCGGACTCGCGAACACCCGCGAAATCGCGGACTCGCGAAATCGCGGACTCGCGAACACTCCCGAAATCGCGGACTCGCGGATACGCGAACACCCGCGAAATCGCGGACTCGCGAAATCGCGGACTCGCGAACACCCGCGAAATCGCGGACTCGCGAAATCGCGGACTCGCGAAATCACGGACTCGCGAAATCACGGACTCGCGAACACTCCCGAAATCGCGGACTCGCGAACACTCGCGAACACTCGCAAAATCGCGAAATCGCGGACTCGCAAAATCGCGGACTCGCGGACACTCGCGAAATCGCGGACTCGCGAACACCCGCGAAATCGCGGACTCGCGAACACTCGCGAAATCGCGGACTCGCGAAATCGCGGACTCGCTAACACTCCCGAAATAGCGGACTCGCGAACACCCGCGAAATCGAAGACTCGCGAACACCCTGGTGAAAACCCGCGAAATCGCGGACTCGCGAACACCCGCGAAATCGCGGACTCGCGAAATCACGGACTCGCGAAATCGCGGACTCGCGAACACTCCCGAAATCGCGGACTCGCGAACAGCCGCGAAATCGCGGACTCGCGAACACCAGCGAAATCGCGGACTCGCGAACACTCCCGAAATCGCGGACTCGCGAACACTCCCGAAATCGCGGACTCGCGAACACTCCCGAAATCGCGGACACTCCCGAAATCGCGGACTCGGGAACACCAGCGAAATCGCGGACTCGCGAACACCAGCGAAATCGCGAAATCGCGGACTCGCGAACACTCGCGAAATCGCGGACTGGCGAACACCCGGGAAATCGCGAAATCGCGGACTCGCGAACACCCGCGAAATCGCGGACTCGCGAACACTCCCGAAATCGCGGACACTCCCGAAATCGCGGACTCGGGAACACCAGCGAAATCGCGGACTCGCGGACACCCGCGAAATCGCGGACTCGCGAACACTCCCGAAATCGCGGACTCGCGAACACTCCCGAAATCGCGGACTCGCGAACACCAGCGAAATCGCGGACTCGCGAATACTCCCGAAATCGCGGACTCGCGAAAACCCGCGAAATCGCGGACTCGGGAACACTCGCGAAATCGCGGACTCGCGAACACTCCCGAAATCGCGGACTCGCGAACACTCCGGAAATCGCGGACTCGCGGATACGCGAAATCGCGGACTCGCGAACACCCGCGAAATCGCGGACTCGCGAACACCCGCGAAATCGCGCACTCGCGAACACCCGCGAAATCGCGGACTCGCGAACACCCGCGAAATCGCGGACTCGCGAACACCCGCGAAATCGCGGACTCGCGGACACTTGCGAAATCGCGGACTCGCGAACCCCCGCGAAATCGCGGACTCGCGAACACTCGCGAAATCGCGGACTGGCGAACACCCGGGAAATCGCGAAATCGCGGACTCGCGAACACCCGCGAAATCGCGGACTCGCGAACACTCCCGAAATCGCGGACTCGCGAACACTCCCGAAATCGCGAAATCGCGGACTCGCGAACACTCGCGAAATCGCGGACTCGCGAACACTCGCGAAATCGCGGACTCGCGAACACTCGCGAAATCGCGGACTCGCGAAAACCCGCGAAATCGCGGACTCGCGAACACTCCCGAAATTGCGGACTCTCGAACACCCGCGAAATCGCGGACTCGCGAACACCCGCGAAATCGCGGACTCGCGAAATCGCGGACTCGCGAAATCACGGACTCGCGAAATCACGGACTCGCGAAATCGCGGACTCGCGAACACTCGCGAAATAGCGGACTCGCGAACACCCGCGAAATCGCGGACTGGCGAACACCAGCGAAATCGCGAACACTCCCGAAATCACGGACTCGCGAAATCGCGGACTCGCGAACACTCGCGAAATCGCGGACTCGCGAAATCACGGACTCGCGAAATCGCGGACTCGCGAACAATCCCCAAATCGCGGACTCGCGAACACCTGCGAAATCGCGAACACCCGCGTAATCGCGGACTCGCGAACACTCGCGAAATCGCGGACTCGCGAAAACCCGCGAAATCGCGGACTCGCGAACACCCGTGAAATCGCGGACTCGCGAACACCCGCGAAATCTCCCGAAATCGCGGACTCGCGAACACTCCCGAAATCGCGGACTCGCGAACACCCGCGAAATCGCGGACTCGCGAACACCCGCGAAATCGCGGACTCGCGAAATCGCGGACTCGCGAAATCGCGGACTCGCGAACACTCGCGAAATCGCGGACTCTCGAACAATCCCGAAATTGCGGACTCGCGAACACCCGCGAAATAGCGGACTCGCGAAATCGCGAACACTCGCGAATTCGCGGACTCGCGAACACTCGCGAAATCGCGGACTCGCGAACACTCGCGAAATCGCGGACACTGCGAACACTCCCGAAATCGCGAACTCGCGAACACTCGCGAAATCGCGGACTCGCGAACACTCCCGAAATAGCGGACTCGCGAACACCCGCGAAATCGCAGACTCGCGAACACCCGCGAAATCGCGGACTCGCGAACACTCGCGAAATCGCGGATTCTCGAACAATCCCGAAATTGCGGACTCGCGAACACCCGCGAAATAGCGGACTCGCGAAATCGCGAACACTCGCGAATTCGCGGACTCGCGAAAACTCGCGAAATCGCGGACTCGCGAACACTCGCGAAATCGCGGACTCGCGAACACTCCCGAAATCGCGAACTCGCGAACACTCGCGAAATCGCGGACTCGCGAACACTCCCGAAATAGCGGACTCGCGAACACCCGCGAAATCGCAGACTCGCGAACACCCGCGAAATCGCGGACTCGCGAACACTCCCGAAATAGCGGACTCGCGAACACCCGCGAAATCGCAGACTCGCGAACACTCCCGAAATCGCGGACTCGCGAACACCCGCGAAATCGCGGACTCGCGAAATCGCGGACTCGCGAATACTCCCGACATCGCGGACTCGCGAACACTCCCGAAATAGCGGACTCGCGAACACCCGCGAAATCGCAGACTCGCGAACACCCGCGAAATCGCGGACTCGCGAACACTCCCGAAATAGCGGACTCGCGAACACCCGCGAAATCGCAGACTCGCGAACACTCCCGAAATCGCGGACTCGCGAACACCCGCGAAATCGCGGACTCGCGAAATCGCGGACTCGCGAATACTCCCGACATCGCGGACTCGCGAACACTCCCGAAATCGCGGACTCGCGAACACTCCCGAAATCGCGAAATCGCGGACTCGCGAACACTCGCGAAATCGCGGACTCGCGAACACTCGCGAAATAGCGGACTCGCGAAATCGCGGACTCGCGAACACTCGCGAAATCGCGGACTCGCGAACACCCGCGAAATCGCGGACTCGCGAACACTCCCGAAATTGCGGACTCGCGAACACCCGCGAAATCGCGGACTCGCGAACACCCGCGAAATCGCGGACTCGCGAACACCCGCGAAATCGCGGACTCGCGAAATCACGGACTCGCGAAATCGCGGACTCGGGAACACCCGCGAAATCGCGGACTCGCGAACACCAGCGAAATCGCGGAATCGCGAACACTCCCGAAATCACGGACTCGCGAAATCGCGGACTCGCGAACACTCGCGAAATCGCGGACTCGCGAAATCACGGACTCGCGAAATCGCGGACTCGCGAACACTCCCGAAATCGCGGACTCGCGAACACCTGCGAAATCGCGAACACTCCCGAAATCGCGGACTCGCGAACACCCGCGAAATCGCGGACTCGCGAACACCCGCGAAATCGCGGACTCGCGAACACCCGCGAAATCGCGGACTCGCGAAATCACGGACTCGCGAAATCGCGGACTCGCGAACACTCCCGAAATCGCGGACTCGCGAACAGCCGCGAAATCGCGGACTCGCGAACACCAGCGAAATCGCGGACTCGCGAACACTCCCGAAATCGCGGACTCGCGAACACTCCCGAAATCGCGGACTCGCGAACACTCCCGAAATCGCGAACACCCGCGAACACCCGCGAAATCGCGGACTCTCGAACAATCCCGAAATTGCGGACTCGCGAACACCCGCGAAATAGCGGACTCGCGAAATCGCGAACACTCGCGAATTCGCGGACTCGCGAACACTCGCGAAATCGCGGACTCGCGAACACTCCCGAAATCGCGAACTCGCGAACACTCGCGAAATCGCGGACTCGCGAACACTCCCGAAATAGCGGACTCGCGAACACCCGCGAAATCGCAGACTCGCGAACACCCGCGAAATCGCGGACTCGCGAAATCGCGGACTCGCGAACACTCGCGAAATCGCGGACTCTCGAACAATCCCGAAATTGCGGACTCGCGAACACCCGCGAAATAGCGGACTCGCGAAATCGCGAACACTCGCGAATTCGCGGACTCGCGAACACTCGCGAAATCGCGGACTCGCGAACACTCCCGAAATAGCGGACTCGCGAACACCCGCGAAATCGCGGACTCGCGAACACCCGCGAAATCGCGGACTCGCGAACACTCCCGAAATCGCGGACTCGCGAACACTCCCGAAATCGCGGACTCGCGAACACTCCCGAAATCGCGGACACTCCCGAAATCGCGGACTCGGGAACACCAGCGAAATCGCGGACTCGCGGACACCCGCGAAATCGCGGACTCGCGAACACTCCCGAAATCGCGGACTCGCGAACACGCCCGAAATCGCGGACTCGCGAACACCAGCGAAATCGCGGACTCGCGAACACTCCCGAAATCGCGGACTCGCGAACACCCGCGAAATCGCGGACTCGCGAACACCCGCGAAATCGCGGACTCGCGAATACTCCCGACATCGCGGACTCGCGAACACTCCCGAAATCGCGGACTCGCGAACACCCGCGGACTCGCGAACACTCGCGAAATCGCGGACTCGCGAACTCTCCCGAAATCGCGGACTCGCGAAAACCCGCGAAATCGCGGACTCGGGAACACTCGCGAAATCGCGGACTCGCGAACACTCCCGAAATCGCGGACTCGCGAACACTCCCGAAATCGCGGACTCGCGGATACGCGAAATCGCGGACTCGCGAACACCCGCGAAATCGCGGACTCGCGAACACCCGCGAAATCGCGCACTCGCGAACACCCGCGAAATCGCGGACTCGCGAACACCCGCGAAATCGCGGACTCGCGAACACCCGCGAAATCGCGGACTCGCGGACACTCGCGAAATCGCGGAATCGCGAACCCCCGCGAAATCGCGGACTCGCGAACACTCCCGAAATCGCGAACACCCGCGAAATCGCGGACTCGCGAACACCCGCGAAATCGCGGACTCGCGAACACCCGCGAAATCGCGGACTCGCGAACACCCGCGAAATCGCGGACTCGCGAACACCCGCGAAATCGGGGACTCGCGAACACTCGCGAAATCGCGGACTGGCGAACACCCGGGAAATCGCGAAATCGCGGACTCGCGAACACCCGCGAAATCGCGGACTCGCGAACACTCCCGAAATCGCGGACTCGCGAACACTCCCGAAATCGCGGACTCGCGAACAACCGCGAAATCGCGGACTCGCGAAATCGCGAACACTCGCGAATTCGCGGACTCGCGAACACTCGCGAAATCGCGGACTCGCGAACACCCGCGAAATCTCCCGAAATCGCGGACTCGCGAACACTCCCGAAATCGCGGACTCGCGAACACCCGCGAAATCGCGGACTCGCGAACACCCGCGAAATCGCGGACTCGCGAACACCCGCGAAATCTCCCGAAATCGCGGACTCGCGAACACTCCCGAAATCGCGGACTCGCGAACACCCGCGAAATCGCTGACTCGCGAACAGTCGCGAAATCGCGGACTCGCGAACACTCGCGAACACCCGCGAAATCGCGGACTCGCGAAATCGCGGACTCGCGAACTCTCGCGAAATCGGGGACTCGCGAACACTCCCAAAATCGCGGCCTCGCGAACACTCGCAAAATCGCGAAATCGCGGACTCGCGGACACTCGCGAAATCGCGGACTCGCGAACACCCGCGAAATCGCGGACTCGCGAAATCACGGACTCGTGAAATCACGGACTCGCAACACTCCCGAAATCGCGGACTCGCGAACACCCGCGAAATCGCGGACTCGCGAACACCCGCGAAATCGCGGACTCGCGAAATCGCGGACTCGCGAACACTCGCGAAATCGCGGACTCGCGAACACCCGCGAAATCGCGGACTCGCGAACACCCGCGAAATCGCGGACTCGCGAACACCCGCGAAATCTCCCGAAATCGCGGACTCGCGAACACTCCCGAAATCGCGGACTCGCGAACACCCGCGAAATCGCTGACTCGCAAACAGTCGCGAAATCGCGGACTCGCGAACACTCGCGAACACCCGCGAAATCGCGGACTCGCGAAATCGCGGACTCGCGAACTCTCGCGAAATCGCGGACTCGCGAACACTCGCGAAATCGCGGACTCTCGAACAATCCCGAAATTGCGGACTCGCGAACACCCGCGAAATCGCTGACTCGCGAACAGTCGCGAAATCGCGGACTCGCGAAATCGCGGACTCGCGAAATCGCGGACTCGCGAAATCGCGGACTCGCGAACTCTCGCGAAATCGCGGACTCGCGAACACTCGCGAAATCGCGGACTCTCGAACAATCCCGAAATTGCGGACTCGCGAACACCCGCGAAATCGCGGACTCGCGAACACCCGCGAAATCGGGGACTCGCGAACACTCGCGAAATCGCGGACTGGCGAACACCCGGGAAATCGCGAAATCGCGGACTCGCGAACACCCGCGAAATCGCGGACTCGCGAACACTCCCGAAATCGCGGACTCGCGAACACTCCCGAAATCGCGAAATCGCGGACTCGCGAACACCCGCGAAATCGCGGACTCGCGAACACCCGCGAAATCGCGGACTCGCGAACACCCGCGAAATCGCGGACTCGCGAACACCCGCGAAATCGGGGACTCGCGAACACTCGCGAAATCGCGGACTGGCGAACACCCGGGAAATCGGGGACTCGCGAACACCCGCGAAATCGGGGACTCGCGAACACTCGCGAAATCGCGGACTGGCGAACACCCGGGAAATCGCGAAATCGCGGACTCGCGAACACCCGCGAAATCGCGGACTCGCGAACACTCCCGAAATCGCGGACTCGCGAACACTCGCGAACACCCGCGAAATCGCGGACTCGCGAAATCGCGGACTCGCGAACTCTCGCGAAATCGCGGACTCGCGAACACTCGCGAAATCGCGGACTCTCGAACAATCCCGAAATTGCGGACTCGCGAACACCCGCGAAATCGCTGACTCGCGAACAGTCGCGAAATCGCGGACTCGCGAAATCGCGGACTCGCGAAATCGCGGACTCGCGAAATCGCGGACTCGCGAACTCTCGCGAAATCGCGGACTCGCGAACACTCGCGAAATCGCGGACTCTCGAACAATCCCGAAATTGCGGACTCGCGAACACCCGCGAAATCGCGGACTCGCGAACACCCGCGAAATCGGGGACTCGCGAACACTCGCGAAATCGCGGACTGGCGAACACCCGGGAAATCGCGAAATCGCGGACTCGCGAACACCCGCGAAATCGCGGACTCGCGAACACTCCCGAAATCGCGGACTCGCGAACACTCCCGAAATCGCGAAATCGCGGACTCGCGAACACCCGCGAAATCGCGGACTCGCGAACACCCGCGAAATCGCGGACTCGCGAACACCCGCGAAATCGCGGACTCGCGAACACCCGCGAAATCGGGGACTCGCGAACACTCGCGAAATCGCGGACTGGCGAACACCCGGGAAATCGCGAAATCGCGGACTCGCGAACACCCGCGAAATCGCGGACTCGCGAACACTCCCGAAATCGCGGACTCGCGAACACTCCCGAAATCGCGGACTCGCGAACAACCGCGAAATCGCGGACTCGCGAAATCGCGAACACTCGCGAATTCGCGGACTCGCGAACACTCGCGAATTCGCGGACTCGCGAACACCCGCGAAATCTCCCGAAATCGCGGACTCGCGAACACTCCCGAAATCGCGGACTCGCGAACACCCGCGAAATCGCGGACTCGCGAACACCCGCGAAATCGCGGACTCGCGAACACCCGCGAAATCTCCCGAAATCGCGGACTCGCGAACACTCCCGAAATCGCGGACTCGCGAACACCCGCGAAATCGCTGACTCGCGAACAGTCGCGAAATCGCGGACTCGCGAACACTCGCGAACACCCGCGAAATCGCGGACTCGCGAAATCGCGGACTCGCGAACTCTCGCGAAATCGCGGACTCGCGAACACTCGCGAAATCGCGGACTCTCGAACAATCCCGAAATTGCGGACTCGCGAACACCCGCGAAATCGCGGACTCGCGAAATCGCGAACACTCGCGAATTCGCGGACTCGCGAACACTCCCAAAATCGCGGCCTCGCGAACACTCGCAAAATCGCGAAATCGCGGACTCGCGGACACTCGCGAAATCGCGGACTCGCGAACACCCGCGAAATCGCGGACTCGCGAAATCACGGACTCGCGAAATCACGGACTCGCAACACTCCCGAAATCGCGGACTCGCGAACACCCGCGAAATCGCGGACTCGCGAACACCCGCGAAATCGCGGACTCGCGAAATCGCGGACTCGCGAACACTCGCGAAATCGCGGACTCGCGAACACCCGCGAAATCGCGGACTCGCGAACACCCGCGAAATCGCGGACTCGCGAACACCCGCGAAATCTCCCGAAATCGCGGACTCGCGAACACTCCCGAAATCGCGGACTCGCGAACACCCGCGAAATCGCTGACTCGCGAACAGTCGCGAAATCGCGGACTCGCGAACACTCGCGAACACCCGCGAAATCGCGGACTCGCGAAATCGCGGACTCGCGAACTCTCGCGAAATCGCGGACTCGCGAACACTCGCGAAATCGCGGACTCTCGAACAATCCCGAAATTGCGGACTCGCGAACACCCGCGAAATCGCGGACTCGCGAAATCGCGAACACTCGCGAATTCGCGGACTCGCGAACACTCCCAAAATCGCGGCCTCGCGAACACTCGCAAAATCGCGAAATCGCGGACTCGCGGACACTCGCGAAATTGCGGACTCGCGAACACCCGCGAAATCGCGGACTCGCGAAATCGCGAACACTCGCGAATTCGCGGACTCGCGAACACTCCCAAAATCGCGGCCTCGCGAACACTCGCAAAATCGCGAAATCGCGGACTCGCGGACACTCGCGAAATCGCGGACTCACGAACACCCGCGAAATCGCGGACTCGCGAAATCACGGACTCGCGAAATCACGGACTCGCAACACTCCCGAAATCGCGGACTCGCGAACACCCGCGAAATCGCGGACTCGCGAACACCCGCGAAATCGCGGACTCGCGAACACTCCCGAAATCGCGGACTCGCGAACAACCGCGAAATCGCGGACTCGCGAAATCACGGACTCGCAACACTCCCGAAATCGCGGACTCGCGAACACCCGCGAAATCGCGGACTCGCGAACACCCGCGAAATCGCGGACTCGCGAAATCGCGGACTCGCGAACACTCCCGAAATCGCGGACTCGCGAACACTCCCGAAATCGCGGACTCGCGAACACCCGCGAAATCGCGGACTCGCGAACACCCGCGAAATCGCGGACTCGCGAAATCGCGGACTCGCGAACACTCGCGAAATCGCGGACACTCGAACAATCCCGAAATCGCGAACTCTCGAACAATCCCGAAATTGCGGACTCGCGAACACCCGCGAAATAGCGGACTCGCGAAATCGCGAACACTCGCGAATTCGCGGACTCGCGAACACTCGCGAAATCGCGGACTCGCGAACACTCGCGAAATCGCGGACTCGCGAACACTCCCGAAATCGCGAACTCGCGAACTCTCGCGAAATCGCGGACTCGCGAACACTCCCGAAATCGCAGACTCGCGAACACCCGCGAAATCGCGGACTCGCGAAATCGCGGACTCGCGAACACTCGCGAAATCGCGGACTCTCGAACAATCCCGAAATTGCGGACTCGCGAACACCCGCGAAATAGCGGACTCGCGAAATCGCGAACACTCGCGAATTCGCGGACTCGCGAATACTCGCGAAATCGCGGACTCGCGAACACTCCCGAAATCGCGGACTCGCGAACACCCGCGAAATCGCGGACTCGCGAACACCCGCGAAATCGCGGACTCGCGAAATCGCGGACTCGCGAACACTCCCGAAATCGCGGACTCGCGAACACTCCCGAAATCGCGGACTCGCGAACACCCGCGAAATCGCGGACTCGCGAACACCCGCGAAATCGCGGACTCGCGAAATCGCGGACTCGCGAACACTCGCGAAATCGCGGACACTCGAACAATCCCGAAATCGCGAACTCTCGAACAATCCCGAAATTGCGGACTCGCGAACACCCGCGAAATAGCGGACTCGCGAAATCGCGAACACTCGCGAATTCGCGGACTCGCGAACACTCGCGAAATCGCGGACTCGCGAACACTCGCGAAATCGCGGACTCGCGAACACTCCCGAAATCGCGAACTCGCGAACTCTCGCGAAATCGCGGACTCGCGAACACTCCCGAAATCGCAGACTCGCGAACACCCGCGAAATCGCGGACTCGCGAAATCGCGGACTCGCGAACACTCGCGAAATCGCGGACTCTCGAACAATCCCGAAATTGCGGACTCGCGAACACCCGCGAAATAGCGGACTCGCGAAATCGCGAACACTCGCGAATTCGCGGACTCGCGAACACTCGCGAAATCGCGGACTCGCGAACACTCCCGAAATAGCGGACTCGCGAACACCCGCGAAATCGAAGACTCGCGACCACCCGCGAAATCGCGGACTCGCGAAATCGCGAACACTCGCGAAATCGCGGACTCTCGAACAATCCCGAAATTGCGGACTCGCGAACACCCGCGAAATAGCGGACTCGCGAAATCGCGAACACTCGCGAATTCGCGGACTCGCGAACACTCGCGAAATCGCGGACTCGCGAACACTCCCGAAATCGCGAACTCGCGAACACCCGCGAAATCGCGGACTCGCGAACACCCGCGAAATCGCGGACTCGCGAACACCCGCGAAATCGCGGACTCGCGAACACTCCCGAAATCGCGGACTCGCGAACACCTGCGAAATCGCGAACACTCCCGAAATCGCGGACTCGCGAACACCCGCGAAATCGCGGACTCGCGAACACTCGCGAAATCGCGGACTTGCGAACTCTCCCGAAATCGCGGACTCGCGAAAACCCGCGAAATCGCGGACTCGCGAACATCCGCGAAATCGCGGACTCGCGAAATCTCGGACTCGCGAACACTCCCGAAATCGCGGACTCGCGGATACGCGAAATCGCGAACACCCGCGAAATCGCGGACTCGCGAAATCGCGGACTCGCGAACACCCGCGAAATCTCCCGAAATCGCGGACTCGCGAACACTCCCGAAATCGCGGACTCGCGAACACCCGCGAAATCGCGGACTCGCGAACACCCGCGAAATCGCGGACTCGCGAACACCCGCGAAATCTCCCGAAATCGCGGACTCGCGAACACTCCCGAAATCGCGGACTCGCGAACACCCGCGAAATCGCTGACTCGCGAACAGTCGCGAAATCGCGGACTCGCGAACACTCGCGAACACCCGCGAAATCGCGGACTCGCGAAATCGCGGACTCGCGAACTCTCGCGAAATCGCGGACTCGCGAACACTCGCGAAATCGCGGACTCTCGAACAATCCCGAAATTGCGGACTCGCGAACACCCGCGAAATCGCGGACTCGCGAAATCGCGAACACTCGCGAATTCGCGGACTCGCGAACACTCCCAAAATCGCGGCCTCGCGAACACTCGCAAAATCGCGAAATCGCGGACTCGCGGACACTCGCGAAATCGCGGACTCGCGAACACCAGCGAAATCGCGGACTCGCGAAATCACGGACTCGCGAAATCACGGACTCGCAACACTCCCGAAATCGCGGACTCGCGAACACCCGCGAAATCGCGGACTCGCGAACACCCGCGAAATCGCGGACTCGCGAAATCGCGGACTCGCGAACACTCGCGAAATCGCGGACTCGCGAACACCCGCGAAATCGCGGACTCGCGAACACCCGCGAAATCGCGGACTCGCGAACACCCGCGAAATCTCCCGAAATCGCGGACTCGCGAACACTCCCGAAATCGCGGACTCGCGAACACCCGCGAAATCGCTGACTCGCGAACAGTCGCGAAATCGCGGACTCGCGAACACTCGCGAACACCCGCGAAATCGCGGACTCGCGAAATCGCGGACTCGCGAACTCTCGCGAAATCGCGGACTCGCGAACACTCGCGAAATCGCGGACTCTCGAACAATCCCGAAATTGCGGACTCGCGAACACCCGCGAAATCGCGGACTCGCGAAATCGCGAACACTCGCGAATTCGCGGACTCGCGAACACTCCCAAAATCGCGGCCTCGCGAACACTCGCAAAATCGCGAAATCGCGGACTCGCGGACACTCGCGAAATCGCGGACTCACGAACACCCGCGAAATCGCGGACTCGCGAAATCACGGACTCGCGAAATCACGGACTCGCAACACTCCCGAAATCGCGGACTCGCGAACACCCGCGAAATCGCGGACTCGCGAACACCCGCGAAATCGCGGACTCGCGAAATCGCGGACTCGCGAACACTCCCGAAATCGCGGACTCGCGAACACTCCCGAAATCGCGGACTCGCGAACACCCGCGAAATCGCGGACTCGCGAACACCCGCGAAATCGCGGACTCGCGAAATCGCGGACTCGCGAACACTCGCGAAATCGCGGACACTCGAACAATCCCGAAATCGCGAACTCTCGAACAATCCCGAAATTGCGGACTCGCGAACACCCGCGAAATAGCGGACTCGCGAAATCGCGAACACTCGCGAATTCGCGGACTCGCGAACACTCGCGAAATCGCGGACTCGCGAACACTCGCGAAATCGCGGACTCGCGAACACTCGCGAAATCGCGAACTCGCGAACTCTCGCGAAATCGCGGACTCGCGAACACTCCCGAAATCGCAGACTCGCGAACACCCGCGAAATCGCGGACTCGCGAAATCGCGGACTCGCGAACACTCGCGAAATCGCGGACTCTCGAACAATCCCGAAATTGCGGACTCGCGAACACCCGCGAAATAGCGGACTCGCGAAATCGCGAACACTCGCGAATTCGCGGACTCGCGAACACTCGCGAAATCGCGGACTCGCGAACACTCCCGAAATAGCGGACTCGCGAACACCCGCGAAATCGAAGACTCGCGACCACCCGCGAAATCGCGGACTCGCGAAATCGCGAACACTCGCGAAATCGCGGACTCTCGAACAATCCCGAAATTGCGGACTCGCGAACACCCGCGAAATAGCGGACTCGCGAAATCGCGAACACTCGCGAATTCGCGGACTCGCGAACACTCGCGAAATCGCGGACTCGCGAACACTCCCGAAATAGCGGACTCGCGAACACCCGCGAAATCGAAGACTCGCGACCACCCGCGAAATCGCGGACTCGCGAAATCGCGAACACTCGCGAAATCGCGGACTCTCGAACAATCCCGAAATTGCGGACTCGCGAACACCCGCGAAATAGCGGACTCGCGAAATCGCGAACACTCGCGAATTCGCGGACTCGCGAACACTCGCGAAATCGCGGACTCGCGAACACTCCCGAAATCGCGAACTCGCGAACACCCGCGAAATCGCGGACTCGCGAACACCCGCGAAATCGCGGACCCGCGAACACCCGCGAAATCGCGGACTCGCGAACACTCCCGAAATCGCGGACTCGCGAACACCTGCGAAATCGCGAACACTCCCGAAATCGCGGACTCGCGAACACCCGCGAAATCGCGGACTCGCGAACACTCGCGAAATCGCGGACTTGCGAACTCTCCCGAAATCGCGGACTCGCGAAAACCCGCGAAATCGCGGACTCGCGAACACCCGCGAAATCGCGGACTCGCGAAATCGCGGACTCGCGAACACTCCCGAAATCGCGGACTCGCGGATACGCGAAATCGCGAACACCCGCGAAATCGCGGACTCGCGAAATCGCGGACTCGCGAACACCCGCGAAATCGCGGACTCGCGAAATCGCGGACTCGCGAAATCACGGACTCGCGAAATCGCGGACTCGCGAACACTCCCGAAATCGCGGACTCGCGAACACTCGCGAACACTCGCAAAATCGCGAAATCGCGGACTCGCAAAATCGCGGACTCGCGGACACTCGCGAAATCGCGGACTCGCGAACACCCGCGAAATCGCGTACTCGCGAACACTCGCGAAATCGCGGACTCGCGAAATCGCGGACTCGCTAACACTCCCGAAATAGCGGACTCGCGAACACCCGCGAAATCGAAGACTCGCGAACACCCTGGTGAAAACCCGCGAAATCGCGGACTCGCGAACACCCGCGAAATCGCGGACTCGCGAAATCACGGACTCGCGAAATCGCGGACTCGCGAACACTCCCGAAATCGCGGACTCGCGAACAGCCGCGAAATCGCGGACTCGCGAACACCAGCGAAATCGCGGACTCGCGAACACTCCCGAAATCGCGGACTCGCGAACACTCCCGAAATCGCGGACTCGCGAACACTCCCGAAATCGCGGACACTCCCGAAATCGCGGACTCGGGAACACCAGCGAAATCGCGGACTCGCGGACACCCGCGAAATCGCGGACTCGCGAACACTCCCGAAATCGCGGACTCGCGAACACTCCCGAAATCGCGGACTCGCGAACACCAGCGAAATCGCGGACTCGCGAACACTCCCAAAATCGCGGACTCGCGAACCCCCGCGAAATCGCGGACTCGCGAACACCCGCGAAATCGCGGACTCGCGAATACTCCCGACATCGCGGACTCTCGAACAATCCCGAAATTGCGGACTCGCGAACACCCGCGAAATCGCGGACTCGCGAAATCGCGAACACTCGCGAATTCGCGGACTCGCGAACACTCCCAAAATCGCGGCCTCGCGAACACTCGCAAAATCGCGAAATCGCGGACTCGCGGACACTCGCGAAATCGCGGACTCACGAACACCCGCGAAATCGCGGACTCGCGAAATCACGGACTCGCGAAATCACGGACTCGCAACACTCCCGAAATCGCGGACTCGCGAACACCCGCGAAATCGCGGACTCGCGAACACCCGCGAAATCGCGGACTCGCGAAATCGCGGACTCGCGAACACTCGCGAAATCGCGGACTCTCGAACAATCCCGAAATCGCGAACTCTCGAACAATCCCGAAATTGCGGACTCGCGAACACCCGCGAAATAGCGGACTCGCGAAATCGCGAACACTCGCGAATTCGCGGACTCGCGAACACTCGCGAAATCGCGGACTCGCGAACACTCGCGAAATCGCGGACTCGCGAACACTCCCGAAATCGCGAACTCACGAACACTCGCGAAATCGCGGACTCGCGAACACTCCCGAAATAGCGGACTCGCGAACACCCGCGAAATCGCAGACTCGCGAACACCCGCGAAATCGCGGACTCGCGAAATCGCGGACTCGCGAACACTCGCGAAATCGCGGACTCTCGAACAATCCCGAAATTGCGGACTCGCGAAAACCCGCGAAATAGCGGACTCGCGAAATCGCGAACACTCGCGAACACTCGCGAAATCGCGGACTCGCGAACACTCCCGAAATAGCGGACTCGCGAACACCCGCGAAATCGCAGACTCGCGAACACCCGCGAAATCGCGGACTCGCGAAATCGCGAACACTCGCGAAATCGCGGACTCTCGAACAATCCCGAAATTGCGGACTCGCGAACACCCGCGAAATAGCGGACTCGCGAAATCGCGAACACTCGCGAATTCGCGGACTCGCGAACACTCGCGAAATCGCGGACTCGCGAACACTCCCGAAATCGCGAACTCGCGAACACCCGCGAAATCGCGGACTCGCGAACACCCGCGAAATCGCGGACTCGCGAACACCCGCGAAATCGCGGACTCGCGAACACTCCCGAAATCGCGGACTCGCGAACACCTGCGAAATCGCGAACACTCCCGAAATCGCGGACTCGCGAACACCCGCGAAATCGCGGACTCGCGAACACTCGCGAAATCGCGGACTTGCGAACTCTCCCGAAATCGCGGACTCGCGAAAACCCGCGAAATCGCGGACTCGCGAACACCCGCGAAATCGCGGACTCGCGAAATCACGGACTCGCGAAATCGCGGACTCGCGAACACTCCCGAAATCGCGGACTCGCGAACAGCCGCGAAATCGCGGACTCGCGAACACCAGCGAAATCGCGGACTCGCGAACACTCCCGAAATCGCGGACTCGCGAACACTCCCGAAATCGCGGACTCGCGAACACTCCCGAAATCGCGGACACTCCCGAAATCGCGGACTCGGGAACACCAGCGAAATCGCGGACTCGCGGACACCCGCGAAATCGCGGACTCGCGAACACTCCCGAAATCGCGGACTCGCGAACACTCCCGAAATCGCGGACTCGCGAACACCAGCGAAATCGCGGACTCGCGAACACTCCCAAAATCGCGGACTCGCGAACCCCCGCGAAATCGCGGACTCGCGAACACCCGCGAAATCGCGGACTCGCGAATACTCCCGACATCGCGGACTCTCGAACAATCCCGAAATTGCGGACTCGCGAACACCCGCGAAATCGCGGACTCGCGAAATCGCGAACACTCGCGAATTCGCGGACTCGCGAACACTCCCAAAATCGCGGCCTCGCGAACACTCGCAAAATCGCGAAATCGCGGACTCGCGGACACTCGCGAAATCGCGGACTCACGAACACCCGCGAAATCGCGGACTCGCGAAATCACGGACTCGAGAAATCACGGACTCGCAACACTCCCGAAATCGCGGACTCGCGAACACCCGCGAAATCGCGGACTCGCGAACACCCGCGAAATCGCGGACTCGCGAAATCGCGGACTCGCGAACACTCGCGAAATCGCGGACTCTCGAACAATCCCGAAATCGCGAACTCTCGAACAATCCCGAAATTGCGGACTCGCGAACACCCGCGAAATAGCGGACTCGCGAAATCGCGAACACTCGCGAATTCGCGGACTCGCGAACACTCGCGAAATCGCGGACTCGCGAACACTCGCGAAATCGCGGACTCGCGAACACTCCCGAAATCGCGAACTCACGAACACTCGCGAAATCGCGGACTCGCGAACACTCCCGAAATAGCGGACTCGCGAACACCCGCGAAATCGCAGACTCGCGAACACCCGCGAAATCGCGGACTCGCGAAATCGCGGACTCGCGAACACTCGCGAAATCGCGGACTCTCGAACAATCCCGAAATTGCGGACTCGCGAAAACCCGCGAAATAGCGGACTCGCGAAATCGCGAACACTCGCGAACACTCGCGAAATCGCGGACTCGCGAACACTCCCGAAATAGCGGACTCGCGAACACCCGCGAAATCGCAGACTCGCGAACACCCGCGAAATCGCGGACTCGCGAAATCGCGAACACTCGCGAAATCGCGGACTCTCGAACAATCCCGAAATTGCGGACTCGCGAACACCCGCGAAATAGCGGACTCGCGAAATCGCGAACACTCGCGAATTCGCGGACTCGCGAACACTCGCGAAATCGCGGACTCGCGAACACTCCCGAAATCGCGAACTCGCGAACACCCGCGAAATCGCGGACTCGCGAACACCCGCGAAATCGCGGACTCGCGAACACCCGCGAAATCGCGGACTCGCGAACACTCCCGAAATCGCGGACTCGCGAACACCTGCGAAATCGCGAACACTCCCGAAATCGCGGACTCGCGAACACCCGCGAAATCGCGGACTCGCGAACACTCGCGAAATCGCGGACTTGCGAACTCTCCCGAAATCGCGGACTCGCGAAAACCCGCGAAATCGCGGACTCGCGAACACCCGCGAAATCGCGGACTCGCGAAATCGCGGACTCGCGAACACTCCCGAAATCGCGGACTCGCGGATACGCGAAATCGCGAACACCCGCGAAATCGCGGACTCGCGAAATCGCGGACTCGCGAACACCCGCGAAATCGCGGACTCGCGAAATCGCGGACTCGCGAAATCACGGACTCGCGAAATCGCGGACTCGCGAACACTCCCGAAATCGCGGACTCGCGAACACTCGCGAACACTCGCAAAATCGCGAAATCGCGGACTCGCAAAATCGCGGACTCGCGGACACTCGCGAAATCGCGGACACTCGCGAAATCGCGGACTCGCGAACACCCGCGAAATCGCGTACTCGCGAACACTCGCGAAATCGCGGACTCGCGAAATCGCGGACTCGCGAACACTCCCGAAATCGCGGACACTCCCGAAATCGCGGACTCGGGAACACCAGCGAAATCGCGGACTCGCGGACACCCGCGAAATCGCGGACTCGCGAACACTCCCGAAATCGCGGACTCGCGAACACGCCCGAAATCGCGGACTCGCGAACACCAGCGAAATCGCGGACTCGCGAACACTCCCGAAATCGCGGACTCGCGAAAACACCCGCGAAATCGCGGACTCGCGAACACCCGCGAAATCGCGGAATCGCGAACACCCGCGAAATCGCGGACTCGCGAATACTCCCGACATCGCGGACTCGCGAACACTCCCGAAATCGCGGACTCGCGAACACCCGCGGACTCGCGAACACTCGCGAAATCGCGGACTCGCGAACTCTCCCGAAATCGCGGACTCGCGAAAACCCGCGAAATCGCGGACTCGGGAACACTCGCGAAATCGCGGACTCGCGAACACTCCCGAAATCGCGGACTCGCGAACACTCCCGAAATCGCGGACTCGCGAACACCCGCGAAATCGCGGACTCGCGAACACCCGCGAAATCGCGCACTCGCGAACACCCGCGAAATCGCGGACTCGCGAACACCCGCGAAATCGCGGACTCGCGAACACCCGCGAAATCGCGGACTCGCGGACACTCGCGAAATCGCGGACTCGCGAACCCCCGCGAAATCGCGGACTCGCGAACACTCCCGAAATCGCGAACACCCGCGAAATCGCGGACTCGCGAACACCCGCGAAATCGCGGACTCGCGAACACCCGCGAAATCGCGGACTCGCGAACACCCGCGAAATCGGGGACTCGCGAACACTCGCGAAATCGCGGACTGGCGAACACCCGGGAAATCGCGAAATCGCGGACTCGCGAACACCCGCGAAATCGCGGACTCGCGAACACTCCCGAAATCGCGGACTCGCGAACACTCCCGAAATCGCGGACTCGCGAACAACCGCGAAATCGCGGACTCGCGAACACCCGCGAAATCGCGGACTCGCGAACATCCGCGAAATCTCCCGAAATCGCGGACTCGCGAACACCCGCGAAATCTCCCGAAATCGCGGACTCGCGAACACTCCCGAAATCGCGGACTCGCGAACACCCGCGAAATCGCGGACTCGCGAACACCCGCGAAATCGCGGACTCGCGAACACCCGCGAAATCTCCCGAAATCGCGGACTCGCGAACACTCCCGAAATCGCGGACTCGCGAACACCCGCGAAATCGCTGACTCGCGAACAGTCGCGAAATCGCGGACTCGCGAACACTCGCGAACACCCGCGAAATCGCGGACTCGCGAAATCGCGGACTCGCGAACTCTCGCGAAATCGCGGACTCGCGAACACTCGCGAAATCGCGGACTCTCGAACAATCCCGAAATTGCGGACTCGCGAACACCCGCGAAATCGCGGACTCGCGAAATCGCGAACACTCGCGAATTCGCGGACTCGCGAACACTCCCAAAATCGCGGCCTCGCGAACACTCGCAAAATCGCGAAATCGCGGACTCGCGGACACTCGCGAAATCGCGGACTCGCGAACACCCGCGAAATCGCGGACTCGCGAAATCACGGACTCGCGAAATCACGGACTCGCAACACTCCCGAAATCGCGGACTCGCGAACACCCGCGAAATCGCGGACTCGCGAACACCCGCGAAATCGCGGACTCGCGAAATCGCGGACTCGCGAACACTCGCGAAATCGCGGACTCGCGAACACCCGCGAAATCGCGGACTCGCGAATACCCGCGAAATCGCGGACTCGCGAACACCCGCGAAATCTCCCGAAATCGCGGACTCGCGAACACTCCCGAAATCGCGGACTCGCGAACACCCGCGAAATCGCTGACTCGCGAACAGTCGCGAAATCGCGGACTCGCGAAATCACGGACTCGCAACACTCCCGAAATCGCGGACTCGCGAACACCCGCGAAATCGCGGACTCGCGAACACCCGCGAAATCGCGGACTCGCGAAATCGCGGACTCGCGAACACTCCCGAAATCGCGGACTCGCGAACACTCCCGAAATCGCGGACTCGCGAACACCCGCGAAATCGCGGACTCGCGAACACCCGCGAAATCGCGGACTCGCGAAATCGCGGACTCGCGAACACTCGCGAAATCGCGGACTCTCGAACAATCCCGAAATCGCGAACTCTCGAACAATCCCGAAATTGCGGACTCGCGAACACCCGCGAAATAGCGGACTCGCGAAATCGCGAACACTCGCGAATTCGCGGACTCGCGAACACTCGCGAAATCGCGGACTCGCGAACACTCGCGAAATCGCGGACTCGCGAACACTCCCGAAATCGCGAACTCGCGAACACTCGCGAAATCGCGGACTCGCGAACACTCCCGAAATAGCGGACTCGCGAACACCCGCGAAATCGCAGACTCGCGAACACCCGCGAAATCGCGGACTCGCGAACACCCGCGAAATCGCGGACTCGCGAACACCCGCGAAATCGGGGACTCGCGAAAACTCGCGAAATCGCGGACTGGCGAACACCCGGGAAATCGCGAAATCGCGGACTCGCGAACACCCGCGAAATCGCGGACTCGCGAACACTCCCGAAATCGCGGACTCGCGAACACTCCCGAAATCGCGGACTCGCGAACAACCGCGAAATCGCGGACTCGCGAAATCGCGAACACTCGCGAATTCGCGGACTCGCGAACACTCGCGAATTCGCGGACTCGCGAATACCCGCGAAATCTCCCGAAATCGCGGACTCGCGAACACCCGCGAAATCGCGGACTCGCGAACACCCGCGAAATCGCGGACTCGCGAACACCCGCGAAATCGCGGACTCGCGAACACCCGCGAAATCGCGGACTCGCGAACACCCGCGAAATCGCGGACTCGCGAACACCCGCGAAATCGGGGACTCGCGAACACTCGCGAAATCGCGGACTGGCGAACACCCGGGAAATCGCGAAATCGCGGACTCGCGAACACCCGCGAAATCGCGGACTCGCGAACACTCCCGAAATCGCGGACTCGCGAACACTCCCGAAATCGCGGACTCGCGAACAACCGCGAAATCGCGGACTCGCGAAATCGCGAACACTCGCGAAATCGCGGACTCGCGAACACCCGCGAAATCGCGGACTCGCGAACACCCGCGAAATCGGGGACTCGCGAAAACTCGCGAAATCGCGGACTGGCGAACACCCGGGAAATCGCGAAATCGCGGACTCGCGAACACCCGCGAAATCGCGGACTCGCGAACACTCCCGAAATCGCGGACTCGCGAACACTCCCGAAATCGCGGACTCGCGAACAACCGCGAAATCGCGGACTCGCGAAATCGCGAACACTCGCGAATTCGCGGACTCGCGAACACTCGCGAATTCGCGGACTCGCGAATACCCGCGAAATCTCCCGAAATCGCGGACTCGCGAACACCCGCGAAATCGCGGACTCGCGAACACCCGCGAAATCGCGGACTCGCGAACACCCGCGAAATCGCGGACTCGCGAACACCCGCGAAATCGCGGACTCGCGAACACCCGCGAAATCGCGGACTCGCGAACACCCGCGAAATCGGGGACTCGCGAACACTCGCGAAATCGCGGACTGGCGAACACCCGGGAAATCGCGAAATCGCGGACTCGCGAACACCCGCGAAATCGCGGACTCGCGAACACTCCCGAAATCGCGGACTCGCGAACACTCCCGAAATCGCGGACTCGCGAACAACCGCGAAATCGCGGACTCGCGAAATCGCGAACACTCGCGAATTCGCGGACTCGCGAACACTCGCGAATTCGCGGACTCGCGAACACCCGCGAAATCTCCCGAAATCGCGGACTCGCGAACACCCGCGAAATCGCGGACTCGCGAACACCCGCGAAATCGCGGACTCGCGAACACCCGCGAAATCGCGGACTCGCGAACACCCACGAAATCTCCCGAAATCGCGGACTCGCGAACACTCCCGAAATCGCGGACTCGCGAACAACCGCGAAATCGCGGACTCGCGAAATCGCGAACACTCGCGAATTCGCGGACTCGCGAACACTCGCGAATTCGCGGACTCGCGAACACCCGCGAAATCTCCCGAAATCGCGGACTCGCGAACACCCGCGAAATCGCGGACTCGCGAACACCCGCGAAATCGCGGACTCGCGAACACCCGCGAAATCGCGGACTCGCGAACACCCGCGAAATCGCGGACTCGCGAACACCCGCGAAATCGCGGACTCGCGAACACCCGCGAAATCGGGGACTCGCGAACACTCGCGAAATCGCGGACTGGCGAACACCCGGGAAATCGCGAAATCGCGGACTCGCGAACACCCGCGAAATCGCGGACTCGCGAACACTCCCGAAATCGCGGACTCGCGAACACTCCCGAAATCGCGGACTCGCGAACAACCGCGAAATCGCGGACTCGCGAAATCGCGAACACTCGCGAATTCGCGGACTCGCGAACACTCGCGAATTCGCGGACTCGCGAACACCCGCGAAATCTCCCGAAATCGCGGACTCGCGAACACCCGCGAAATCGCGGACTCGCGAACACCCGCGAAATCGCGGACTCGCGAACACCCGCGAAATCGCGGACTCGCGAACACCCGCGAAATCTCCCGAAATCGCGGACTCGCGAACACTCCCGAAATCGCGGACTCGCGAACACCCGCGAAATCGCTGACTCGCGAACAGTCGCGAAATCGCGGACTCGCGAACACTCGCGAACACCCGCGAAATCGCGGACTCGCGAAATCGCGGACTCGCGAACTCTCGCGAACACCCGCGAAATCGCGGACTCGCGAAATCGCGGACTCGCGAACACTCGCGAAATCGCGGACTCGCGAACACCCGCGAAATCGCGGACTCGCGAACACCCGCGAAATCGCGGACTCGCGAACACCCGCGAAATCTCCCGAAATCGCGGACTCGCGAACACTCCCGAAATCGCGGACTCGCGAACACCCGCGAAATCGCTGACTCGCGAACAGTCGCGAAATCGCGGACTCGCGAACACTCGCGAACACCCGCGAAATCGCGGACTCGCGAAATCGCGGACTCGCGAACTCTCGCGAAATCGCGGACTCGCGAACACTCGCGAAATCGCGGACTCTCGAACAATCCCGAAATTGCGGACTCGCGAACACCCGCGAAATCGCGGACTCGCGAAATCGCGAACACTCGCGAATTCGCGGACTCGCGAACACTCCCAAAATCGCGGCCTCGCGAACACTCGCAAAATCGCGAAATCGCGGACTCGCGGACACTCGCGAAATCGCGGACTCACGAACACCCGCGAAATCGCGGACTCGCGAAATCGCGAACACTCGCGAAATCGCGGACTCTCGAACAATCCCGAAATCGCGAACTCTCGAACAATCCCGAAATTGCGGACTCGCGAACACCCGCGAAATAGCGGACTCGCGAAATCGCGAACACTCGCGAATTCGCGGACTCGCGAACACTCGCGAAATCGCGGACTCGCGAACACTCGCGAAATCGCGGACTCGCGAAATCGCGGACTCGCGAACTCTCGCGAAATCGCGGACTCGCGAACACTCGCGAAATCGCGGACTCTCGAACAATCCCGAAATTGCGGACTCGCGAACACCCGCGAAATCGCGGACTCGCGAAATCGCGAACACTCGCGAATTCGCGGACTCGCGAACACTCCCAAAATCGCGGCCTCGCGAACACTCGCAAAATCGCGAAATCGCGGACTCGCGGACACTCGCGAAATCGCGGACTCACGAACACCCGCGAAATCGCGGACTCGCGAAATCACGGACTCGCGAAATCACGGACTCGCAACACTCCCGAAATCGCGGACTCGCGAACACCCGCGAAATCGCGGACTCGCGAACACCCGCGAAATCGCGGACTCGCGAAATCGCGGACTCGCGAACACTCCCGAAATCGCGGACTCGCGAACACTCCCGAAATCGCGGACTCGCGAACACCCGCGAAATCGCGGACTCGCGAACACCCGCGAAATCGCGGACTCGCGAAATCGCGGACTCGCGAACACTCGCGAAATCGCGGACTCTCGAACAATCCCGAAATTGCGGACTCGCGAACACCCGCGAAATAGCGGACTCGCGAAATCGCGAACACTCGCGAATTCGCGGACTCGCGAACACTCGCGAAATCGCGGACTCGCGAACACTCGCGAAATCGCGGACTCGCGAACACTCCCGAAATCGCGAACTCGCGAACACTCGCGAAATCGCGGACTCGCGAACACTCCCGAAATAGCGGACTCGCGAACACCCGCGAAATCGCAGACTCGCGAACACCCGCGAAATCGCGGACTCGCGAAATCGCGGACTCGCGAACACTCGCGAAATCGCGGACTCTCGAACAATCCCGAAATTGCGGACTCGCGAACACCCGCGAAATAGCGGACTCGCGAAATCGCGAACACTCGCGAATTCGCGGACTCGCGAACACTCGCGAAATCGCGGACTCGCGAACACTCCCGAAATAGCGGACTCGCGAACACTCGCGAAATCGCGGACTCTCGAACAATCCCGAAATCGCGAACTCTCGAACAATCCCGAAATTGCGGACTCGCGAAATCGCGAACACTCGCGAATTCGCGGACTCGCGAACACTCGCGAAATCGCGGACTCGCGAACACTCGCGAAATCGCGGACTCGCGAACACTCCGAAATCGCGGACTCGCGAACACCCGCGAAATCGCGGACTCGCGAACACCCGCGAAATCGCGGACTCGCGAATACTCCCGAAATCGCGGACTCGCGAACACTCCCGAAATCGCGGACTCGCGAACACCCGCGAAATCGCGGACTCGCGAACACCCGCGAAATCGCGGACTCGCGAACACCCGCGAAATCGCGGACTCGCGGACACTCGCGAAATCGCGGACTCGCGAACCCCCGCGAAATCGCGGACTCGCGAACACTCCCGAAATCGCGAACACCCGCGAAATCGAACAATCCCGAAATTGCGGACTCGCGAACACCCGCGAAATCGCGGACTCGCGAACACCCGCGAAATCGGGGACTCGCGAACACTCGCGAAATCGCGGACTGGCGAACACCCGGGAAATCGCGAAATCGCGGACTCGCGAACACCCGCGAAATCGCGGACTCGCGAACACTCCCGAAATCGCGGACTCGCGAACACTCCCGAAATCGCGAACACCCGCGAAATCGCGGACTCGCGAACACCCGCGAAATCGCGGACTCGCGAACACCCGCGAAATCGCGGACTCGCGAACACCCGCGAAATCGCGGACTCGCGAACACCCGCGAAATCGCGGACTCGCGAACACCCGCGAAATCGGGGACTCGCGAACACTCGCGAAATCGCGGACTGGCGAACACCCGGGAAATCGCGAAATCGCGGACTCGCGAACACCCGCGAAATCGCGGACTCGCGAACACTCCCGAAATCGCGGACTCGCGAACACTCCCGAAATCGCGGACTCGCGAACAACCGCGAAATCGCGGACTCGCGAAATCGCGAACACTCGCGAATTCGCGGACTCGCGAACACTCCCAAAATCGCGGCCTCGCGAACACTCGCAAAATCGCGAAATCGCGGACTCGCGGACACTCGCGAAATCGCGGACTCACGAACACCCGCGAAATCGCGGACTCGCGAAATCACGTACTCGCGAAATCACGGACTCGCAACACTCCCGAAATCGCGGACTCGCGAACACCCGCGAAATCGCGGACTCGCGAACACCCGCGAAATCGCGGACTCGCGAAATCGCGGACTCGCGAACACTCCCGAAATCGCGGACTCGCGAACACTCCCGAAATCGCGGACTCGCGAACACCCGCGAAATCGCGGACTCGCGAACACCCGCGAAATTGCGGACTCGCGAAATCGCGAACACTCGCGAAATCGCGGACTCTCGAACAATCCCGAAATCGCGAACTCTCGAACAATCCCGAAATTGCGGACTCGCGAACACCCGCGAAATAGCGGACTCGCGAAATCGCGAACACTCGCGAATTCGCGGACTCGCGAACACTCGCGAAATCGCGGACTCGCGAACACTCGCGAAATCGCGGACTCGCGAACACTCCCGAAATCGCTGACTCGCGAACACCCGCGAAATCGCGGACTCGCGAACACTCCCGAAATCGCGGACTCGCGAACACCCGCGAAATCGCGGACTCGCGAACACCCGCGAAATCGCGGACTCGCGAACACCCGCGAAATCGCGGACTCGCGAACACCCGCGAAATCGCGGACTCGCGAACACCCGCGAAATCGCAGACTCGCGAACACCCGCGAAATCGCGGACTCGCGAAATCGCGGACTCGCGAACACTCGCGAAATCGCGGACTCTCGAACAATCCCGAAATTGCGGACTCGCGAACACCCGCGAAATAGCGGACTCGCGAAATCGCGAACACTCGCGAATTCGCGGACTCGCGAACACTCGCGAAATCGCGGACTCGCGAACACTCCCGAAATAGCGGACTCGCGAACACCCGCGAAATCGCAGACTCGCGAACACCGGCGAAATCGCGGACTCGCGAAATCGCGAACACTCGCGAAATCGCGGACTCTCGAACAATCCCGAAATCGCGAACTCTCGAACAATCCCGAAATTGCGGACTCGCGAACACCCGCGAAATAGCGGACTCGCGAAATCGCGAACACTCGCGAATTCGCGGACTCGCGAACACTCCCGAAATCGCGGACTCGCGAACACTCGCGAAATCGCGGACTCGCGAACACTCCCGAAATCGCGGACTCGCGAACACCCGCGAAATCGCGGACTCGCGAACACCCGCGAAATCGCGGACTCGCGAATACTCCCGAAATCGCGGACTCGCGAACACTCCCGAAATCGCGGACTCGCGAACACCCGCGAAATCGCGGACTCGCGAACACCCGCGAAATCGCGGACTCGCGAACACCCGCGAAATCGCGGACTCGCGGACACTCGCGAAATCGCGGACTCGCGAACCCCCGCGAAATCGCGGACTCGCGAACACTCCCGAAATCGCGAACACCCGCGAAATCGAACAATCCCGAAATTTCGGACTCGCGAACACCCGCGAAATCGCGGACTCGCGAACACCCGCGAAATCGGGGACTCGCGAACACTCGCGAAATCGCGGCCTGGCGAACACCCGGGAAATCGCGAAATCGCGGACTCGCGAACACCCGCGAAATCGCGGACTCGCGAACACTCCCGAAATCGCGGACTCGCGAACACTCCCGAAATCGCGAACACCCGCGAAATCGCGGACTCGCGAACACCCGCGAAATCGCGGACTCGCGAACACCCGCGAAATCGCGGACTCGCGAACACCCGCGAAATCGCGGACTCGCGAACACCCGCGAAATCGCGGACTCGCGAACACCCGCGAAATCGGGGACTCGCGAACACTCGCGAAATCGCGGACTGGCGAACACCCGGGAAATCGCGAAATCGCGGACTCGCGAACACCCGCGAAATCGCGGACTCGCGAACACTCCCGAAATCGCGGACTCGCGAACACTCCCGAAATCGCGGACTCGCGAACACCCGCGAAATCGCTGACTCGCGAACAGTCGCGAAATCGCGGACTCGCGAACACTCGCGAAAACCCGCGAAATCGCGGACTCGCGAAATCGCGGACTCGCGAACTCTCGCGAAATCGGGGACTCGCGAACACTCCCAAAACCGCGGCCTCGCGAACACTCGCAAAATCGCGAAATCGCGGACTCGCGGACACTCGCGAAATCGCGGACTCGCGAACACCCGCGAAATCGCGGACTCGCGAAATCACGGACTCGTGAAATCACGGACTCGCAACACTCCCGAAATCGCGGACTCGCGAACACCCGCGAAATCGCGGACTCGCGAACACCCGCGTAATCGCGGACTCGCGAAATCGCGGACTCGCGAACACTCGCGAAATCGCGGACTCGCGAACACCCGCGAAATCGCGGACTCGCGAACACCCGCGAAATCGCGGACTCGCGAACACCCGCGAAATCTCCCGAAATCGCGGACTCGCGAACACTCCCGAAATCGCGGACTCGCGAACACCCGCGAAATCGCTGACTCGCGAACAGTCGCGAAATCGCGGACTCGCGAACACTCGCGAACACCCGCGAAATCGCGGACTCGCGAAATCGCGGACTCGCGAACTCTCGCGAAATCGCGGACTCGCGAACACTCGCGAAATCGCGGACTCTCGAACAATCCCGAAATTGCGGACTCGCGAACACCCGCGAAATCGCTGACTCGCGAACAGTCGCGAAATCGCGGACTCGCGAAATCGCGGACTCGCGAAATCGCGGACTCGCGAACTCTCGCGAAATCGCGGACTCGCGAACACTCGCGAAATCGCGGACTCTCGAACAATCCCGAAATTGCGGACTCGCGAACACCCGCGAAATCGCGGACTCGCGAACACTCGCGAAATCGCGGACTGGCGAACACCCGGGAAATCGCGAAATCGCGGACTCGCGAACACCCGCGAAATCGCGGACTCGCGAACACTCCCGAAATCGCGGACTCGCGAACACTCCCGAAATCGCGAAATCGCGGACTCGCGAACACCCGCGAAATCGCGGACTCGCGAACACCCGCGAAATCGCGGACTCGCGAACACCCGCGAAATCGCGGACTCGCGAACACCCGCGAAATCGGGGACTCGCGAACACTCGCGAAATCGCGGACTGGCGAACACCCGGGAAATCGCGAAATCGCGGACTCGCGAACACCCGCGAAATCGCGGACTCGCGAACACTCCCGAAATCGCGGACTCGCGAACACTCCCGAAATCGCGGACTCGCGAACAACCGCGAAATCGCGGACTCGCGAAATCGCGAACACTCGCGAAATCGCGGACTCGCGAACACTCCCGAAATCGCGAACTCGCGAACACTCGCGAAATCGCGGACTCGCGAACACTCCCGAAATAGCGGACTCGCGAACACCCGCGAAATCGCAGACTCGCGAACACCCGCGAAATCGCGGACTCGCGAACACTCCCGAAATAGCGGACTCGCGAACACCCGCGAAATCGCAGACTCGCGAACACTCCCGAAATCGCGGACTCGCGAACACCCGCGAAATCGCGGACTCGCGAAATCGCGGACTCGCGAATACTCCCGACATCGCGGACTCGCGAACACTCCCGAAATAGCGGACTCGCGAACACCCGCGAAATCGCAGACTCGCGAACACCCGCGAAATCGCGGACTCGCGAACACTCCCGAAATAGCGGACTCGCGAACACCCGCGAAATCGCAGACTCGCGAACACTCCCGAAATCGCGGACTCGCGAACACCCGCGAAATCGCGGACTCGCGAAATCGCGGACTCGCGAATACTCCCGACATCGCGGACTCGCGAACACTCCCGAAATCGCGGACTCGCGAACACTCCCGAAATCGCGAAATCGCGGACTCGCGAACACTCGCGAAATCGCGGACTCGCGAACACTCGCGAAATAGCGGACTCGCGAAATCGCGGACTCGCGAACACTCGCGAAATCGCGGACTCGCGAACACCCGCGAAATCGCGGACTCGCGAACACTCCCGAAATTGCGGACTCGCGAACACCCGCGAAATCGCGGACTCGCGAACACCCGCGAAATCGCGGACTCGCGAACACCCGCGAAATCGCGGACTCGCGAAATCACGGACTCGCGAAATCGCGGACTCGGGAACACCCGCGAAATCGCGGACTCGCGAACACCAGCGAAATCGCGGAATCGCGAACACTCCCGAAATCACGGACTCGCGAAATCGCGGACTCGCGAACACTCGCGAAATCGCGGACTCGCGAAATCACGGACTCGCGAAATCGCGGACTCGCGAACACTCCCGAAATCGCGGACTCGCGAACACCTGCGAAATCGCGAACACTCCCGAAATCGCGGACTCGCGAACACCCGCGAAATCGCGGACTCGCGAACACCCGCGAAATCGCGGACTCGCGAACACCCGCGAAATCGCGGACTCGCGAAATCACGGACTCGCGAAATCGCGGACTCGCGAACACTCCCGAAATCGCGGACTCGCGAACAGCCGCGAAATCGCGGACTCGCGAACACCAGCGAAATCGCGGACTCGCGAACACTCCCGAAATCGCGGACTCGCGAACACTCCCGAAATCGCGGACTCGCGAACACTCCCGAAATCGCGAACACCCGCGAACACCCGCGAAATCGCGGACTCTCGAACAATCCCGAAATTGCGGACTCGCGAACACCCGCGAAATAGCGGACTCGCGAAATCGCGAACACTCGCGAATTCGCGGACTCGCGAACACTCGCGAAATCGCGGACTCGCGAACACTCGCGAAATCGCGGACTCGCGAACACTCCCGAAATCGCGAACTCGCGAACACTCGCGAAATCGCGGACTCGCGAACACTCCCGAAATAGCGGACTCGCGAACACCCGCGAAATCGCAGACTCGCGAACACCCGCGAAATCGCGGACTCGCGAAATCGCGGACTCGCGAACACTCGCGAAATCGCGGACTCTCGAACAATCCCGAAATTGCGGACTCGCGAACACCCGCGAAATAGCGGACTCGCGAAATCGCGAACACTCGCGAATTCGCGGACTCGCGAACACTCGCGAAATCGCGGACTCGCGAACACTCCCGAAATAGCGGACTCGCGAACACCCGCGAAATCGCGGACTCGCGAACACCCGCGAAATCGCGGACTCGCGAACACTCCCGAAATCGCGGACTCGCGAACACTCCCGAAATCGCGGACTCGCGAACACTCCCGAAATCGCGGACTCGCGAACACTCCCGAAATCGCGGACACTCCCGAAATCGCGGACTCGGGAACACCAGCGAAATCGCGGACTCGCGGACACCCGCGAAATCGCGGACTCGCGAACACTCCCGAAATCGCGGACTCGCGAACACGCCCGAAATCGCGGACTCGCGAACACCAGCGAAATCGCGGACTCGCGAACACTCCCGAAATCGCGGACTCGCGAACACCCGCGAAATCGCGGACTCGCGAACACCCGCGAAATCGCGGACTCGCGAATACTCCCGACATCGCGGACTCGCGAACACTCCCGAAATCGCGGACTCGCGAACACCCGCGGACTCGCGAACACTCGCGAAATCGCGGACTCGCGAACTCTCCCGAAATCGCGGACTCGCGAAAACCCGCGAAATCGCGGACTCGGGAACACTCGCGAAATCGCGGACTCGCGAACACTCCCGAAATCGCGGACTCGCGAACACTCCCGAAATCGCGGACTCGCGGATACGCGAAATCGCGGACTCGCGAACACCCGCGAAATCGCGGACTCGCGAACACCCGCGAAATCGCGCACTCGCGAACACCCGCGAAATCGCGGACTCGCGAACACCCGCGAAATCGCGGACTCGCGAACACCCGCGAAATCGCGGACTCGCGGACACTCGCGAAATCGCGGACTCGCGAACCCCCGCGAAATCGCGGACTCGCGAACACTCCCGAAATCGCGAACACCCGCGAAATCGCGGACTCGCGAACACCCGCGAAATCGCGGACTCGCGAACACCCGCGAAATCGCTGACTCGCGAACAGTCGCGAAATCGCGGACTCGCGAACACTCGCGAACACCCGCGAAATCGCGGACTCGCGAAATCGCGGACTCGCGAACTCTCGCGAAATCGCGGACTCGCGAACACTCGCGAAATCGCGGACTCTCGAACAATCCCGAAATTGCGGACTCGCGAACACCCGCGAAATCGCTGACTCGCGAACAGTCGCGAAATCGCGGACTCGCGAAATCGCGGACTCGCGAAATCGCGGACTCGCGAAATCGCGGACTCGCGAACTCTCGCGAAATCGCGGACTCGCGAACACTCGCGAAATCGCGGACTCTCGAACAATCCCGAAATTGCGGACTCGCGAACACCCGCGAAATCGCGGACTCGCGAACACCCGCGAAATCGGGGACTCGCGAACACTCGCGAAATCGCGGACTGGCGAACACCCGGGAAATCGCGAAATCGCGGACTCGCGAACACCCGCGAAATCGCGGACTCGCGAACACTCCCGAAATCGCGGACTCGCGAACACTCCCGAAATCGCGAAATCGCGGACTCGCGAACACCCGCGAAATCGCGGACTCGCGAACACCCGCGAAATCGCGGACTCGCGAACACCCGCGAAATCGCGGACTCGCGAACACCCGCGAAATCGGGGACTCGCGAACACTCGCGAAATCGCGGACTGGCGAACACCCGGGAAATCGGGGACTCGCGAACACCCGCGAAATCGGGGACTCGCGAACACTCGCGAAATCGCGGACTGGCGAACACCCGGGAAATCGCGAAATCGCGGACTCGCGAACACCCGCGAAATCGCGGACTCGCGAACACTCCCGAAATCGCGGACTCGCGAACACTCGCGAACACCCGCGAAATCGCGGACTCGCGAAATCGCGGACTCGCGAACTCTCGCGAAATCGCGGACTCGCGAACACTCGCGAAATCGCGGACTCTCGAACAATCCCGAAATTGCGGACTCGCGAACACCCGCGAAATCGCTGACTCGCGAACAGTCGCGAAATCGCGGACTCGCGAAATCGCGGACTCGCGAAATCGCGGACTCGCGAAATCGCGGACTCGCGAACTCTCGCGAAATCGCGGACTCGCGAACACTCGCGAAATCGCGGACTCTCGAACAATCCCGAAATTGCGGACTCGCGAACACCCGCGAAATCGCGGACTCGCGAACACCCGCGAAATCGGGGACTCGCGAACACTCGCGAAATCGCGGACTGGCGAACACCCGGGAAATCGCGAAATCGCGGACTCGCGAACACCCGCGAAATCGCGGACTCGCGAACACTCCCGAAATCGCGGACTCGCGAACACTCCCGAAATCGCGAAATCGCGGACTCGCGAACACCCGCGAAATCGCGGACTCGCGAACACCCGCGAAATCGCGGACTCGCGAACACCCGCGAAATCGCGGACTCGCGAACACCCGCGAAATCGGGGACTCGCGAACACTCGCGAAATCGCGGACTGGCGAACACCCGGGAAATCGCGAAATCGCGGACTCGCGAACACCCGCGAAATCGCGGACTCGCGAACACTCCCGAAATCGCGGACTCGCGAACACTCCCGAAATCGCGGACTCGCGAACAACCGCGAAATCGCGGACTCGCGAAATCGCGAACACTCGCGAATTCGCGGACTCGCGAACACTCGCGAATTCGCGGACTCGCGAACACCCGCGAAATCTCCCGAAATCGCGGACTCGCGAACACTCCCGAAATCGCGGACTCGCGAACACCCGCGAAATCGCGGACTCGCGAACACCCGCGAAATCGCGGACTCGCGAACACCCGCGAAATCTCCCGAAATCGCGGACTCGCGAACACTCCCGAAATCGCGGACTCGCGAACACCCGCGAAATCGCTGACTCGCGAACAGTCGCGAAATCGCGGACTCGCGAACACTCGCGAACACCCGCGAAATCGCGGACTCGCGAAATCGCGGACTCGCGAACTCTCGCGAAATCGCGGACTCGCGAACACTCGCGAAATCGCGGACTCTCGAACAATCCCGAAATTGCGGACTCGCGAACACCCGCGAAATCGCGGACTCGCGAAATCGCGAACACTCGCGAATTCGCGGACTCGCGAACACTCCCAAAATCGCGGCCTCGCGAACACTCGCAAAATCGCGAAATCGCGGACTCGCGGACACTCGCGAAATCGCGGACTCGCGAACACCCGCGAAATCGCGGACTCGCGAAATCACGGACTCGCGAAATCACGGACTCGCAACACTCCCGAAATCGCGGACTCGCGAACACCCGCGAAATCGCGGACTCGCGAACACCCGCGAAATCGCGGACTCGCGAAATCGCGGACTCGCGAACACTCGCGAAATCGCGGACTCGCGAACACCCGCGAAATCGCGGACTCGCGAACACCCGCGAAATCGCGGACTCGCGAACACCCGCGAAATCTCCCGAAATCGCGGACTCGCGAACACTCCCGAAATCGCGGACTCGCGAACACCCGCGAAATCGCTGACTCGCGAACAGTCGCGAAATCGCGGACTCGCGAACACTCGCGAACACCCGCGAAATCGCGGACTCGCGAAATCGCGGACTCGCGAACTCTCGCGAAATCGCGGACTCGCGAACACTCGCGAAATCGCGGACTCTCGAACAATCCCGAAATTGCGGACTCGCGAACACCCGCGAAATCGCGGACTCGCGAAATCGCGAACACTCGCGAATTCGCGGACTCGCGAACACTCCCAAAATCGCGGCCTCGCGAACACTCGCAAAATCGCGAAATCGCGGACTCGCGGACACTCGCGAAATCGCGGACTCACGAACACCCGCGAAATCGCGGACTCGCGAAATCACGGACTCGCGAAATCACGGACTCGCAACACTCCCGAAATCGCGGACTCGCGAACACCCGCGAAATCGCGGACTCGCGAACACCCGCGAAATCGCGGACTCGCGAAATCGCGGACTCGCGAACACTCCCGAAATCGCGGACTCGCGAACACTCCCGAAATCGCGGACTCGCGAACACCCGCGAAATCGCGGACTCGCGAACACCCGCGAAATCGCGGACTCGCGAAATCGCGGACTCGCGAACACTCGCGAAATCGCGGACACTCGAACAATCCCGAAATCGCGAACTCTCGAACAATCCCGAAATTGCGGACTCGCGAACACCCGCGAAATAGCGGACTCGCGAAATCGCGAACACTCGCGAATTCGCGGACTCGCGAACACTCGCGAAATCGCGGACTCGCGAACACTCGCGAAATCGCGGACTCGCGAACACTCCCGAAATCGCGAACTCGCGAACTCTCGCGAAATCGCGGACTCGCGAACACTCCCGAAATCGCAGACTCGCGAACACCCGCGAAATCGCGGACTCGCGAAATCGCGGACTCGCGAACACTCGCGAAATCGCGGACTCTCGAACAATCCCGAAATTGCGGACTCGCGAACACCCGCGAAATAGCGGACTCGCGAAATCGCGAACACTCGCGAATTCGCGGACTCGCGAACACTCGCGAAATCGCGGACTCGCGAACACTCCCGAAATCGCGGACTCGCGAACACCCGCGAAATCGCGGACTCGCGAACACCCGCGAAATCGCGGACTCGCGAAATCGCGGACTCGCGAACACTCCCGAAATCGCGGACTCGCGAACACTCCCGAAATCGCGGACTCGCGAACACCCGCGAAATCGCGGACTCGCGAACACCCGCGAAATCGCGGACTCGCGAAATCGCGGACTCGCGAACACTCGCGAAATCGCGGACACTCGAACAATCCCGAAATCGCGAACTCTCGAACAATCCCGAAATTGCGGACTCGCGAACACCCGCGAAATAGCGGACTCGCGAAATCGCGAACACTCGCGAATTCGCGGACTCGCGAACACTCGCGAAATCGCGGACTCGCGAACACTCGCGAAATCGCGGACTCGCGAACACTCCCGAAATCGCGAACTAGCGAACTCTCGCGAAATCGCGGACTCGCGAACACTCCCGAAATCGCAGACTCGCGAACACCCGCGAAATCGCGGACTCGCGAAATCGCGGACTCGCGAACACTCGCGAAATCGCGGACTCTCGAACAATCCCGAAATTGCGGACTCGCGAACACCCGCGAAATAGCGGACTCGCGAAATCGCGAACACTCGCGAATTCGCGGACTCGCGAACACTCGCGAAATCGCGGACTCGCGAACACTCCCGAAATAGCGGACTCGCGAACACCCGCGAAATCGAAGACTCGCGACCACCCGCGAAATCGCGGACTCGCGAAATCGCGAACACTCGCGAAATCGCGGACTCTCGAACAATCCCGAAATTGCGGACTCGCGAACACCCGCGAAATAGCGGACTCGCGAAATCGCGAACACTCGCGAATTCGCGGACTCGCGAACACTCGCGAAATCGCGGACTCGCGAACACTCCCGAAATCGCGAACTCGCGAACACCCGCGAAATCGCGGACTCGCGAACACCCGCGAAATCGCGGACTCGCGAACACCCGCGAAATCGCGGACTCGCGAACACTCCCGAAATCGCGGACTCGCGAACACCTGCGAAATCGCGAACACTCCCGAAATCGCGGACTCGCGAACACCCGCGAAATCGCGGACTCGCGAACACTCGCGAAATCGCGGACTTGCGAACTCTCCCGAAATCGCGGACTCGCGAAAACCCGCGAAATCGCGGACTCGCGAACATCCGCGAAATCGCGGACTCGCGAAATCTCGGACTCGCGAACACTCCCGAAATCGCGGACTCGCGGATACGCGAAATCGCGAACACCCGCGAAATCGCGGACTCGCGAAATCGCGGACTCGCGAACACCCGCGAAATCTCCCGAAATCGCGGACTCGCGAACACTCCCGAAATCGCGGACTCGCGAACACCCGCGAAATCGCGGACTCGCGAACACCCGCGAAATCGCGGACTCGCGAACACCCGCGAAATCTCCCGAAATCGCGGACTCGCGAACACTCCCGAAATCGCGGACTCGCGAACACCCGCGAAATCGCTGACTCGCGAACAGTCGCGAAATCGCGGACTCGCGAACACTCGCGAACACCCGCGAAATCGCGGACTCGCGAAATCGCGGACTCGCGAACTCTCGCGAAATCGCGGACTCGCGAACACTCGCGAAATCGCGGACTCTCGAACAATCCCGAAATTGCGGACTCGCGAACACCCGCGAAATCGCGGACTCGCGAAATCGCGAACACTCGCGAATTCGCGGACTCGCGAACACTCCCAAAATCGCGGCCTCGCGAACACTCGCAAAATCGCGAAATCGCGGACTCGCGAAATCACGGACTCGCGAAATCACGGACTCGCAACACTCCCGAAATCGCAGACTCGCGAACACCCGCGAAATCGCGGACTCGCGAACACCCGCGAAATCGCGGACTCGCGAAATCGCGGACTCGCGAACACTCGCGAAATCGCGGACTCGCGAACACCCGCGAAATCGCGGACTCGCGAACACCCGCGAAATCGCGGACTCGCGAACACCCGCGAAATCTCCCGAAATCGCGGACTCGCGAACACTCCCGAAATCGCGGACTCGCGAACACCCGCGAAATCGCTGACTCGCGAACAGTCGCGAAATCGCGGACTCGCGAACACTCGCGAACACCCGCGAAATCGCGGACTCGCGAAATCGCGGACTCGCGAACTCTCGCGAAATCGCGGACTCGCGAACACTCGCGAAATCGCGGACTCTCGAACAATCCCGAAATTGCGGACTCGCGAACACCCGCGAAATCGCGGACTCGCGAAATCGCGAACACTCGCGAATTCGCGGACTCGCGAACACTCCCAAAATCGCGGCCTCGCGAACACTCGCAAAATCGCGAAATCGCGGACTCGCGGACACTCGCGAAATCGCGGACTCACGAACACCCGCGAAATCGCGGACTCGCGAAATCACGGACTCGCGAAATCACGGACTCGCAACACTCCCGAAATCGCGGACTCGCGAACACCCGCGAAATCGCGGACTCGCGAACACCCGCGAAATCGCGGACTCGCGAAATCGCGGACTCGCGAACACTCCCGAAATCGCGGACTCGCGAACACTCCCGAAATCGCGGACTCGCGAACACCCGCGAAATCGCGGACTCGCGAACACCCGCGAAATCGCGGACTCGCGAAATCGCGGACTCGCGAACACTCGCGAAATCGCGGACACTCGAACAATCCCGAAATCGCGAACTCTCGAACAATCCCGAAATTGCGGACTCGCGAACACCCGCGAAATAGCGGACTCGCGAAATCGCGAACACTCGCGAATTCGCGGACTCGCGAACACTCGCGAAATCGCGGACTCGCGAACACTCGCGAAATCGCGGACTCGCGAACACTCGCGAAATCGCGAACTCGCGAACTCTCGCGAAATCGCGGACTCGCGAACACTCCCGAAATCGCAGACTCGCGAACACCCGCGAAATCGCGGACTCGCGAAATCGCGGACTCGCGAACACTCGCGAAATCGCGGACTCTCGAACAATCCCGAAATTGCGGACTCGCGAACACCCGCGAAATAGCGGACTCGCGAAATCGCGAACACTCGCGAATTCGCGGACTCGCGAACACTCGCGAAATCGCGGACTCGCGAACACTCCCGAAATAGCGGACTCGCGAACACCCGCGAAATCGAAGACTCGCGACCACCCGCGAAATCGCGGACTCGCGAAATCGCGAACACTCGCGAAATCGCGGACTCTCGAACAATCCCGAAATTGCGGACTCGCGAACACCCGCGAAATAGCGGACTCGCGAAATCGCGAACACTCGCGAATTCGCGGACTCGCGAACACTCGCGAAATCGCGGACTCGCGAACACTCGCGAAATCGCGGACTCGCGAACACTCCCGAAATAGCGGACTCGCGAACACCCGCGAAATCGAAGACTCGCGACCACCCGCGAAATCGCGGACTCGCGAAATCGCGAACACTCGCGAAATCGCGGACTCGCGAACACTCCCGAAATCGCGAACTCGCGAACACCCGCGAAATCGCGGACTCGCGAACACCCGCGAAATCGCGGACCCGCGAACACCCGCGAAATCGCGGACTCGCGAACACTCCCGAAATCGCGGACTCGCGAACACCTGCGAAATCGCGAACACTCCCGAAATCGCGGACTCGCGAACACCCGCGAAATCGCGGACTCGCGAACACTCGCGAAATCGCGGACTTGCGAACTCTCCCGAAATCGCGGACTCGCGAAAACCCGCGAAATCGCGGACTCGCGAACACCCGCGAAATCGCGGACTCGCGAAATCGCGGACTCGCGAACACTCCCGAAATCGCGGACTCGCGGATACGCGAAATCGCGAACACCCGCGAAATCGCGGACTCGCGAAATCGCGGACTCGCGAACACCCGCGAAATCGCGGACTCGCGAAATCGCGGACTCGCGAAATCACGGACTCGCGAAATCGCGGACTCGCGAACACTCCCGAAATCGCGGACTCGCGAACACTCGCGAACACTCGCAAAATCGCGAAATCGCGGACTCGCAAAATCGCGGACTCGCGGACACTCGCGAAATCGCGGACTCGCGAACACCCGCGAAATCGCGTACTCGCGAACACTCGCGAAATCGCGGACTCGCGAAATCGCGGACTCGCTAACACTCCCGAAATAGCGGACTCGCGAACACCCGCGAAATCGAAGACTCGCGAACACCCTGGTGAAAACCCGCGAAATCGCGGACTCGCGAACACCCGCGAAATCGCGGACTCGCGAAATCACGGACTCGCGAAATCGCGGACTCGCGAACACTCCCGAAATCGCGGACTCGCGAACAGCCGCGAAATCGCGGACTCGCGAACACCAGCGAAATCGCGGACTCGCGAACACTCCCGAAATCGCGGACTCGCGAACACTCCCGAAATCGCGGACTCGCGAACACTCCCGAAATCGCGGACACTCCCGAAATCGCGGACTCGGGAACACCAGCGAAATCGCGGACTCGCGGACACCCGCGAAATCGCGGACTCGCGAACACTCCCGAAATCGCGGACTCGCGAACACTCCCGAAATCGCGGACTCGCGAACACCAGCGAAATCGCGGACTCGCGAACACTCCCAAAATCGCGGACTCGCGAACCCCCGCGAAATCGCGGACTCGCGAACACCCGCGAAATCGCGGACTCGCGAATACTCCCGACATCGCGGACTCTCGAACAATCCCGAAATTGCGGACTCGCGAACACCCGCGAAATCTCGGACTCGCGAAATCGCGAACACTCGCGAATTCGCGGACTCGCGAACACTCCCAAAATCGCGGCCTCGCGAACACTCGCAAAATCGCGAAATCGCGGACTCGCGGACACTCGCGAAATCGCGGACTCACGAACACCCGCGAAATCGCGGACTCGCGAAATCACGGACTCGCGAAATCACGGACTCGCAATACTCCCGAAATCGCGGACTCGCGAACACCCGCGAAATCGCGGACTCGCGAACACCCGCGAAATCGCGGACTCGCGAAATCGCGGACTCGCGAACAATCCCGAAATCGCGAACTCTCGAACAATCCCGAAATTGCGGACTCGCGAACACCCGCGAAATAGCGGACTCGCGAAATCGCGAACACTCGCGAATTCGCGGACTCGCGAACACTCGCGAAATCGCGGACTCGCGAACACTCGCGAAATCGCGGACTCGCGAACACTCCCGAAATCGCGAACTCACGAACACTCGCGAAATCGCGGACTCGCGAACACTCCCGAAATAGCGGACTCGCGAACACCCGCGAAATCGCAGACTCGCGAACACCCGCGAAATCGCGGACTCGCGAAATCGCGGACTCGCGAACACTCGCGAAATCGCGGACTCTCGAACAATCCCGAAATTGCGGACTCGCGAAAACCCGCGAAATAGCGGACTCGCGAAATCGCGAACACTCGCGAACACTCGCGAAATCGCGGACTCGCGAACACTCCCGAAATAGCGGACTCGCGAACACCCGCGAAATCGCAGACTCGCGAACACCCGCGAAATCGCGGACTCGCGAAATCGCGAACACTCGCGAAATCGCGGACTCTCGAACAATCCCGAAATTGCGGACTCGCGAACACCCGCGAAATAGCGGACTCGCGAAATCGCGAACACTCGCGAATTCGCGGACTCGCGAACACTCGCGAAATCGCGGACTCGCGAACACTCCCGAAATCGCGAACTCGCGAACACCCGCGAAATCGCGGACTCGCGAACACCCGCGAAATCGCGGACTCGCGAACACCCGCGAAATCGCGGACTCGCGAACTCTCCCGAAATCGCGGACTCGCGAACACCTGCGAAATCGCGAACACTCCCGAAATCGCGGACTCGCGAACACCCGCGAAATCGCGGACTCGCGAACACTCGCGAAATCGCGGACTTGCGAACTCTCCCGAAATCGCGGACTCGCGAAAACCCGCGAAATCGCGGACTCGCGAACACCCGCGAAATCGCGGACTCGCGAAATCACGGACTCGCGAAATCGCGGACTCGCGAACACTCCCGAAATCGCGGACTCGCGAACAGCCGCGAAATCGCGGACTCGCGAACACCAGCGAAATCGCGGACTCGCGAACACTCCCGAAATCGCGGACTCGCGAACACTCCCGAAATCGCGGACTCGCGAACACTCCCGAAATCGCGGACACTCCCGAAATCGCGGACTCGGGAACACCAGCGAAATCGCGGACTCGCGGACACCCGCGAAATCGCGGACTCGCGAACACTCCCGAAATCGCGGACTCGCGAACACTCCCGAAATCGCGGACTCGCGAACACCAGCGAAATCGCGGACTCGCGAACACTCCCAAAATCGCGGACTCGCGAACCCCCGCGAAATCGCGGACTCGCGAACACCCGCGAAATCGCGGACTCGCGAATACTCCCGACATCGCGGACTCTCGAACAATCCCGAAATTGCGGACTCGCGAACACCCGCGAAATCGCGGACTCGCGAAATCGCGAACACTCGCGAATTCGCGGACTCGCGAACACTCCCAAAATCGCGGCCTCGCGAACACTCGCAAAATCGCGAAATCGCGGACTCGCGGACACTCGCGAAATCGCGGACTCACGAACACCCGCGAAATCGCGGACTCGCGAAATCACGGACTCGAGAAATCACGGACTCGCAACACTCCCGAAATCGCGGACTCGCGAACACCCGCGAAATCGCGGACTCGCGAACACCCGCGAAATCGCGGACTCGCGAAATCGCGGACTCGCGAACACTCGCGAAATCGCGGACTCTCGAACAATCCCGAAATCGCGAACTCTCGAACAATCCCGAAATTGCGGACTCGCGAACACCCGCGAAATAGCGGACTCGCGAAATCGCGAACACTCGCGAATTCGCGGACTCGCGAACACTCGCGAAATCGCGGACTCGCGAACACTCGCGAAATCGCGGACTCGCGAACACTCCCGAAATCGCGAACTCACGAACACTCGCGAAATCGCGGACTCGCGAACACTCCCGAAATAGCGGACTCGCGAACACCCGCGAAATCGCAGACTCGCGAACACCCGCGAAATCGCGGACTCGCGAAATCGCGGACTCGCGAACACTCGCGAAATCGCGGACTCTCGAACAATCCCGAAATTGCGGACTCGCGAAAACCCGCGAAATAGCGGACTCGCGAAATCGCGAACACTCGCGAACACTCGCGAAATCGCGGACTCGCGAACACTCCCGAAATAGCGGACTCGCGAACACCCGCGAAATCGCAGACTCGCGAACACCCGCGAAATCGCGGACTCGCGAAATCGCGAACACTCGCGAAATCGCGGACTCTCGAACAATCCCGAAATTGCGGACTCGCGAACACCCGCGAAATAGCGGACTCGCGAAATCGCGAACACTCGCGAATTCGCGGACTCGCGAACACTCGCGAAATCGCGGACTCGCGAACACTCCCGAAATCGCGAACTCGCGAACACCCGCGAAATCGCGGACTCGCGAACACCCGCGAAATCGCGGACTCGCGAACACCCGCGAAATCGCGGACTCGCGAACACTCCCGAAATCGCGGACTCGCGAACACTCGCGAAATCGCGGACTCGCGAAATCGCGGACTCGCGAACACTCCCGAAATCGCGGACACTCCCGAAATCGCGGACTCGGGAACACCAGCGAAATCGCGGACTCGCGGACACCCGCGAAATCGCGGACTCGCGAACACTCCCGAAATCGCGGACTCGCGAACACGCCCGAAATCGCGGACTCGCGAACACCAGCGAAATCGCGGACTCGCGAACACTCCCGAAATCGCGGACTCGCGAAAACACCCGCGAAATCGCGGACTCGCGAACACCCGCGAAATCGCGGAATCGCGAACACCCGCGAAATCGCGGACTCGCGAATACTCCCGACATCGCGGACTCGCGAACACTCCCGAAATCGCGGACTCGCGAACACCCGCGGACTCGCGAACACTCGCGAAATCGCGGACTCGCGAACTCTCCCGAAATCGCGGACTCGCGAAAACCCGCGAAATCGCGGACTCGGGAACACTCGCGAAATCGCGGACTCGCGAACACTCCCGAAATCGCGGACTCGCGAACACTCCCGAAATCGCGGACTCGCGGATACGCGAAATCGCGGACTCGCGAACACCCGCGAAATCGCGGACTCGCGAACACCCGCGAAATCGCGCACTCGCGAACACCCGCGAAATCGCGGACTCGCGAACACCCGCGAAATCGCGGACTCGCGAACACCCGCGAAATCGCGGACTCGCGGACACTCGCGAAATCGCGGACTCGCGAACCCCCGCGAAATCGCGGACTCGCGAACACTCCCGAAATCGCGAACACCCGCGAAATCGCGGACTCGCGAACACCCGCGAAATCGCGGACTCGCGAACACCCGCGAAATCGCGGACTCGCGAACACCCGCGAAATCGCGGACTCGCGAACACCCGCGAAATCGCGGACTCGCGAACACCCGCGAAATCGGGGACTCGCGAACACTCGCGAAATCGCGGACTGGCGAACACCCGGGAAATCGCGAAATCGCGGACTCGCGAACACCCGCGAAATCGCGGACTCGCGAACACTCCCGAAATCGCGGACTCGCGAACACTCCCGAAATCGCGGACTCGCGAACAACCGCGAAATCGCGGACTCGCGAAATCGCGAACACTCGCGAATTCGCGGACTCGCGAACACTCGCGAATTCGCGGACTCGCGAACACCCGCGAAATCTCCCGAAATCGCGGACTCGCGAACACCCGCGAAATCGCGGACTCGCGAACACCCGCGAAATCGCGGACTCGCGAACACCCGCGAAATCGCGGACTCGCGAACACCCGCGAAATCTCCCGAAATCGCGGACTCGCGAACACTCCCGAAATCGCGGACTCGCGAACACCCGCGAAATCGCTGACTCGCGAACAGTCGCGAAATCGCGGACTCGCGAACACTCGCGAACACCCGCGAAATCGCGGACTCGCGAAATCGCGGACTCGCGAACTCTCGCGAACACCCGCGAAATCGCGGACTCGCGAAATCGCGGACTCGGGAACACTCGCGAAATCGCGGACTCGCGAACACCCGCGAAATCGCGGACTCGCGAACACCCGCGAAATCGCGGACTCGCGAACACCCGCGAAATCTCCCGAAATCGCGGACTCGCGAACACTCCCGAAATCGCGGACTCGCGAACACCCGCGAAATCGCTGACTCGCGAACAGTCGCGAAATCGCGGACTCGCGAACACTCGCGAACACCCGCGAAATCGCGGACTCGCGAAATCGCGGACTCGCGAACTCTCGCGAAATCGCGGACTCGCGAACACTCGCGAAATCGCGGACTCTCGAACAATCCCGAAATTGCGGACTCGCGAACACCCGCGAAATCGCGGACTCGCGAAATCGCGAACACTCGCGAATTCGCGGACTCGCGAACACTCCCAAAATCGCGGCCTCGCGAACACTCGCAAAATCGCGAAATCGCGGACTCGCGGACACTCGCGAAATCGCGGACTCACGAACACCCGCGAAATCGCGGACTCGCGAAATCGCGAACACTCGCGAAATCGCGGACTCTCGAACAATCCCGAAATCGCGAACTCTCGAACAATCCCGAAATTGCGGACTCGCGAACACCCGCGAAATAGCGGACTCGCGAAATCGCGAACACTCGCGAATTCGCGGACTCGCGAACACTCGCGAAATCGCGGACTCGCGAACACTCGCGAAATCGCGGACTCGCGAAATCGCGGACTCGCGAACTCTCGCGAAATCGCGGACTCGCGAACACTCGCGAAATCGCGGACTCTCGAACAATCCCGAAATTGCGGACTCGCGAACACCCGCGAAATCGCGGACTCGCGAAATCGCGAACACTCGCGAATTCGCGGACTCGCGAACACTCCCAAAATCGCGGCCTCGCGAACACTCGCAAAATCGCGAAATCGCGGACTCGCGGACACTCGCGAAATCGCGGACTCACGAACACCCGCGAAATCGCGGACTCGCGAAATCACGGACTCGCGAAATCACGGACTCGCAACACTCCCGAAATCGCGGACTCGCGAACACCCGCGAAATCGCGGACTCGCGAACACCCGCGAAATCGCGGACTCGCGAAATCGCGGACTCGCGAACACTCCCGAAATCGCGGACTCGCGAACACTCCCGAAATCGCGGACTCGCGAACACCCGCGAAATCGCGGACTCGCGAACACCCGCGAAATCGCGGACTCGCGAAATCGCGGACTCGCGAACACTCGCGAAATCGCGGACTCTCGAACAATCCCGAAATTGCGGACTCGCGAACACCCGCGAAATAGCGGACTCGCGAAATCGCGAACACTCGCGAATTCGCGGACTCGCGAACACTCGCGAAATCGCGGACTCGCGAACACTCGCGAAATCGCGGACTCGCGAACACTCCCGAAATCGCGAACTCGCGAACACTCGCGAAATCGCGGACTCGCGAACACTCCCGAAATAGCGGACTCGCGAACACCCGCGAAATCGCAGACTCGCGAACACCCGCGAAATCGCGGACTCGCGAAATCGCGGACTCGCGAACACTCGCGAAATCGCGGACTCTCGAACAATCCCGAAATTGCGGACTCGCGAACACCCGCGAAATAGCGGACTCGCGAAATCGCGAACACTCGCGAATTCGCGGACTCGCGAACACTCGCGAAATCGCGGACTCGCGAACACTCCCGAAATAGCGGACTCGCGAACACCCGCGAAATCGCAGACTCGCGAACACCCGCGAAATCGCGGACTCGCGAAATCGCGAACACTCGCGAAATCGCGGACTCTCGAACAATCCCGAAATCGCGAACTCTCGAACAATCCCGAAATTGCGGACTCGCGAAATCGCGAACACTCGCGAATTCGCGGACTCGCGAACACTCGCGAAATCGCGGACTCGCGAACACTCGCGAAATCGCGGACTCGCGAACACTCCCGAAATCGCGGACTCGCGAACACCCGCGAAATCGCGGACTCGCGAACACCCGCGAAATCGCGGACTCGCGAATACTCCCGAAATCGCGGACTCGCGAACACTCCCGAAATCGCGGACTCGCGAACACCCGCGAAATCGCGGACTCGCGAACACCCGCGAAATCGCGGACTCGCGAACACCCGCGAAATCGCGGACTCGCGGACACTCGCGAAATCGCGGACTCGCGAACCCCCGCGAAATCGCGGACTCGCGAACACTCCCGAAATCGCGAACACCCGCGAAATCGAACAATCCCGAAATTGCGGACTCGCGAACACCCGCGAAATCGCGGACTCGCGAACACCCGCGAAATCGGGGACTCGCGAACACTCGCGAAATCGCGGACTGGCGAACACCCGGGAAATCGCGAAATCGCGGACTCGCGAACACCCGCGAAATCGCGGACTCGCGAACACTCCCGAAATCGCGGACTCGCGAACACTCCCGAAATCGCGAACACCCGCGAAATCGCGGACTCGCGAACACCCGCGAAATCGCGGACTCGCGAACACCCGCGAAATCGCGGACTCGCGAACACCCGCGAAATCGCGGACTCGCGAACCCCCGCGAAATCGCGGACTCGCGAACACTCCCGAAATCGCGAACACCCGCGAAATCGAACAATCCCGAAATTGCGGACTCGCGAACACCCGCGAAATCGCGGACTCGCGAACACCCGCGAAATCGGGGACTCGCGAACACTCGCGAAATCGCGGACTGGCGAACACCCGGGAAATCGCGAAATCGCGGACTCGCGAACACCCGCGAAATCGCGGACTCGCGAACACTCCCGAAATCGCGGACTCGCGAACACTCCCGAAATCGCGAACACCCGCGAAATCGCGGACTCGCGAACACCCGCGAAATCGCGGACTCGCGAACACCCGCGAAATCGCGGACTCGCGAACACCCGCGAAATCGCGGACTCGCGAACACCCGCGAAATCGCGGACTCGCGAACACCCGCGAAATCGGGGACTCGCGAACACTCGCGAAATCGCGGACTGGCGAACACCCGGGAAATCGCGAAATCGCGGACTCGCGAACACCCGCGAAATCGCGGACTCGCGAACACTCCCGAAATCGCGGACTCGCGAACACTCCCGAAATCGCGGACTCGCGAACAACCGCGAAATCGCGGACTCGCGAAATCGCGAACACTCGCGAATTCGCGGACTCGCGAACACTCCCAAAATCGCGGCCTCGCGAACACTCGCAAAATCGCGAAATCGCGGACTCGCGGACACTCGCGAAATCGCGGACTCACGAACACCCGCGAAATCGCGGACTCGCGAAATCACGTACTCGCGAAATCACGGACTCGCAACACTCCCGAAATCGCGGACTCGCGAACACCCGCGAAATCGCGGACTCGCGAACACCCGCGAAATCGCGGACTCGCGAAATCGCGGACTCGCGAACACTCCCGAAATCGCGGACTCGCGAACACTCCCGAAATCGCGGACTCGCGAACACCCGCGAAATCGCGGACTCGCGAACACCCGCGAAATTGCGGACTCGCGAAATCGCGAACACTCGCGAAATCGCGGACTCTCGAACAATCCCGAAATCGCGAACTCTCGAACAATCCCGAAATTGCGGACTCGCGAACACCCGCGAAATAGCGGACTCGCGAAATCGCGAACACTCGCGAATTCGCGGACTCGCGAACACTCGCGAAATCGCGGACTCGCGAACACTCGCGAAATCGCGGACTCGCGAACACTCCCGAAATCGCTGACTCGCGAACACCCGCGAAATCGCGGACTCGCGAACACTCCCGAAATCGCGGACTCGCGAACACCCGCGAAATCGCGGACTCGCGAACACCCGCGAAATCGCGGACTCGCGAACACCCGCGAAATCGCGGACTCGCGAACACCCGCGAAATCGCGGACTCGCGAACACCCGCGAAATCGCAGACTCGCGAACACCCGCGAAATCGCGGACTCGCGAAATCGCGGACTCGCGAACACTCGCGAAATCGCGGACTCTCGAACAATCCCGAAATTGCGGACTCGCGAACACCCGCGAAATAGCGGACTCGCGAAATCGCGAACACTCGCGAATTCGCGGACTCGCGAACACTCGCGAAATCGCGGACTCGCGAACACTCCCGAAATAGCGGACTCGCGAACACCCGCGAAATCGCAGACTCGCGAACACCGGCGAAATCGCGGACTCGCGAAATCGCGAACACTCGCGAAATCGCGGACTCTCGAACAATCCCGAAATCGCGAACTCTCGAACAATCCCGAAATTGCGGACTCGCGAACACCCGCGAAATAGCGGACTCGCGAAATCGCGAACACTCGCGAATTCGCGGACTCGCGAACACTCCCGAAATCGCGGACTCGCGAACACTCGCGAAATCGCGGACTCGCGAACACTCCCGAAATCGCGGACTCGCGAACACCCGCGAAATCGCGGACTCGCGAACACCCGCGAAATCGCGGACTCGCGAATACTCCCGAAATCGCGGACTCGCGAACACTCCCGAAATCGCGGACTCGCGAACACCCGCGAAATCGCGGACTCGCGAACACCCGCGAAATCGCGGACTCGCGAACACCCGCGAAATCGCGGACTCGCGGACACTCGCGAAATCGCGGACTCGCGAACCCCCGCGAAATCGCGGACTCGCGAACACTCCCGAAATCGCGAACACCCGCGAAATCGAACAATCCCGAAATTTCGGACTCGCGAACACCCGCGAAATCGCGGACTCGCGAACACCCGCGAAATCGGGGACTCGCGAACACTCGCGAAATCGCGGCCTGGCGAACACCCGGGAAATCGCGAAATCGCGGACTCGCGAACACCCGCGAAATCGCGGACTCGCGAACACTCCCGAAATCGCGGACTCGCGAACACTCCCGAAATCGCGAACACCCGCGAAATCGCGGACTCGCGAACACCCGCGAAATCGCGGACTCGCGAACACCCGCGAAATCGCGGACTCGCGAACACCCGCGAAATCGCGGACTCGCGAACACCCGCGAAATCGCGGACTCGCGAACACCCGCGAAATCGGGGACTCGCGAACACTCGCGAAATCGCGGACTGGCGAACACCCGGGAAATCGCGAAATCGCGGACTCGCGAACACCCGCGAAATCGCGGACTCGCGAACACTCCCGAAATCGCGGACTCGCGAACACTCCCGAAATCGCGGACTCGCGAACACCCGCGAAATCGCTGACTCGCGAACAGTCGCGAAATCGCGGACTCGCGAACACTCGCGAAAACCCGCGAAATCGCGGACTCGCGAAATCGCGGACTCGCGAACTCTCGCGAAATCGGGGACTCGCGAACACTCCCAAAATCGCGGCCTCGCGAACACTCGCAAAATCGCGAAATCGCGGACTCGCGGACACTCGCGAAATCGCGGACTCGCGAACACCCGCGAAATCGCGGACTCGCGAAATCACGGACTCGTGAAATCACGGACTCGCAACACTCCCGAAATCGCGGACTCGCGAACACCCGCGAAATCGCGGACTCGCGAACACCCGCGTAATCGCGGACTCGCGAAATCGCGGACTCGCGAACACTCGCGAAATCGCGGACTCGCGAACACCCGCGAAATCGCGGACTCGCGAACACCCGCGAAATCGCGGACTCGCGAACACCCGCGAAATCTCCCGAAATCGCGGACTCGCGAACACTCCCGAAATCGCGGACTCGCGAACACCCGCGAAATCGCTGACTCGCGAACAGTCGCGAAATCGCGGACTCGCGAACACTCGCGAACACCCGCGAAATCGCGGACTCGCGAAATCGCGGACTCGCGAACTCTCGCGAAATCGCGGACTCGCGAACACTCGCGAAATCGCGGACTCTCGAACAATCCCGAAATTGCGGACTCGCGAACACCCGCGAAATCGCTGACTCGCGAACAGTCGCGAAATCGCGGACTCGCGAAATCGCGGACTCGCGAAATCGCGGACTCGCGAACTCTCGCGAAATCGCGGACTCGCGAACACTCGCGAAATCGCGGACTCTCGAACAATCCCGAAATTGCGGACTCGCGAACACCCGCGAAATCGCGGACTCGCGAACACTCGCGAAATCGCGGACTGGCGAACACCCGGGAAATCGCGAAATCGCGGACTCGCGAACACCCGCGAAATCGCGGACTCGCGAACACTCCCGAAATCGCGGACTCGCGAACACTCCCGAAATCGCGAAATCGCGGACTCGCGAACACCCGCGAAATCGCGGACTCGCGAACACCCGCGAAATCGCGGACTCGCGAACACCCGCGAAATCGCGGACTCGCGAACACCCGCGAAATCGGGGACTCGCGAACACTCGCGAAATCGCGGACTGGCGAACACCCGGGAAATCGCGAAATCGCGGACTCGCGAACACCCGCGAAATCGCGGACTCGCGAACACTCCCGAAATCGCGGACTCGCGAACACTCCCGAAATCGCGGACTCGCGAACAACCGCGAAATCGCGGACTCGCGAAATCGCGAACACTCGCGAATTCGCGGACTCGCGAACACTCGCGAATTCGCGGACTTGCGAACACCCGCGAAATCTCCCGAAATCGCGGACTCGCGAACACTCCCGAAATCGCGGACTCGCGAACACCCGCGAAATCGCGGACTCGCGAACACCCGCGAAATCGCGGACTCGCGAACACCCGCGAAATCTCCCGAAATCGCGGACTCGCGAACACTCCCGAAATCGCGGACTCGCGAACACCCGCGAAATCGCTGACTCGCGAACAGTCGCGAAATCGCGGACTCGCGAACACTCGCGAACACCCGCGAAATCGCGGACTCGCGAAATCGCGGACTCGCGAACTCTCGCGAAATCGCGGACTCGCGAACACTCGCGAAATCGCGGACTCTCGAACAATCCCGAAATTGCGGACTCGCGAACACCCGCGAAATCGCGGACTCGCGAAATCGCGAACACTCGCGAATTCGCGGACTCGCGAACACTCCCAAAATCGCGGCCTCGCGAACACTCGCAAAATCGCGAAATCGCGGACTCGCGGACACTCGCGAAATCGCGGACTCGCGAACACCCGCGAAATCGCGGACTCGCGAAATCACGGACTCGCGAAATCACGGACTCGCAACACTCCCGAAATCGCGGACTCGCGAACACCCGCGAAATCGCGGACTCGCGAACACCCGCGAAATCGCGGACTCGCGAAATCGCGGACTCGCGAACACTCGCGAAATCGCGGACTCGCGAACACCCGCGAAATCGCGGACTCGCGAACACCCGCGAAATCGCGGACTCGCGAACACCCGCGAAATCTCCCGAAATCGCGGACTCGCGAACACTCCCGAAATCGCGGACTCGCGAACACCCGCGAAATCGCTGACTCGCGAACAGTCGCGAAATCGCGGACTCGCGAACACTCGCGAACACCCGCGAAATCGCGGACTCGCGAAATCGCGGACTCGCGAACTCTCGCGAAATCGCGGACTCGCGAACACTCGCGAAATCGCGGACTCTCGAACAATCCCGAAATTGCGGACTCGCGAACACCCGCGAAATCGCGGACTCGCGAAATCGCGAACACTCGCGAATTCGCGGACTCGCGAACACTCCCAAAATCGCGGCCTCGCGAACACTCGCAAAATCGCGAAATCGCGGACTCGCGGACACTCGCGAAATCGCGGACTCACGAACACCCGCGAAATCGCGGACTCGCGAAATCACGGACTCGCGAAATCACGGACTCGCAACACTCCCGAAATCGCGGACTCGCGAACACCCGCGAAATCGCGGACTCGCGAACACCCGCGAAATCGCGGACTCGCGAAATCGCGGACTCGCGAACACTCCCGAAATCGCGGACTCGCGAACACTCCCGAAATCGCGGACTCGCGAACACCCGCGAAATCGCGGACTCGCGAACACCCGCGAAATCGCGGACTCGCGAAATCGCGGACTCGCGAACACTCGCGAAATCGCGGACACTCGAACAATCCCGAAATCGCGAACTCTCGAACAATCCCGAAATTGCGGACTCGCGAACACCCGCGAAATAGCGGACTCGCGAAATCGCGAACACTCGCGAATTCGCGGACTCGCGAACACTCGCGAAATCGCGGACTCGCGAACACTCGCGAAATCGCGGACTCGCGAACACTCCCGAAATCGCGAACTCGCGAACTCTCGCGAAATCGCGGACTCGCGAACACTCCCGAAATCGCAGACTCGCGAACACCCGCGAAATCGCGGACTCGCGAAATCGCGGACTCGCGAACACTCGCGAAATCGCGGACTCTCGAACAATCCCGAAATTGCGGACTCGCGAACACCCGCGAAATAGCGGACTCGCGAAATCGCGAACACTCGCGAATTCGCGGACTCGCGAACACTCGCGAAATCGCGGACTCGCGAACACTCCCGAAATAGCGGACTCGCGAACACCCGCGAAATCGAAGACTCGCGACCACCCGCGAAATCGCGGACTCGCGAAATCGCGAACACTCGCGAAATCGCGGACTCTCGAACAATCCCGAAATTGCGGACTCGCGAACACCCGCGAAATAGCGGACTCGCGAAATCGCGAACACTCGCGAATTCGCGGACTCGCGAACACTCGCGAATTCGCGGACTCGCGAACACTCGCGAAATCGCGGACTCGCGAACACTCGCGAAATCGCGGACTCGCGAACACTCCCGAAATCGCGAACTCGCGAACTCTCGCGAAATCGCGGACTCGCGAACACTCCCGAAATCGCAGACTCGCGAACACCCGCGAAATCGCGGACTCGCGAAATCGCGGACTCGCGAACACTCGCGAAATCGCGGACTCTCGAACAATCCCGAAATTGCGGACTCGCGAACACCCGCGAAATAGCGGACTCGCGAAATCGCGAACACTCGCGAATTCGCGGACTCGCGAACACTCGCGAAATCGCGGACTCGCGAACACTCCCGAAATAGCGGACTCGCGAACACCCGCGAAATCGAAGACTCGCGACCACCCGCGAAATCGCGGACTCGCGAAATCGCGGACTCGCGAACACTCCCGAAATAGCGGACTCGCGAACACCCGCGAAATCGAAGACTCGCGACCACCCGCGAAATCGCGGACTCGCGAAATCGCGAACACTCGCGAAATCGCGGACTCTCGAACAATCCCGAAATTGCGGACTCGCGAACACCCGCGAAATAGCGGACTCGCGAAATCGCGAACACTCGCGAATTCGCGGACTCGCGAACACTCGCGAAATCGCGGACTCTCGAACAATCCCGAAATTGCGGACTCGCGAACACCCGCGAAATCGCGGACTCGCGAAATCGCGAACACTCGCGAATTCGCGGACTCGCGAACACTCCCAAAATCGCGGCCTCGCGAACACTCGCAAAATCGCGAAATCGCGGACTCGCGGACACTCGCGAAATCGCGGACTCGCGAACACCCGCGAAATCGCGGACTCGCGAAATCACGGACTCGCGAAATCACGGACTCGCAACACTCCCGAAATCGCGGACTCGCGAACACCCGCGAAATCGCGGACTCGCGAACACCCGCGAAATCGCGGACTCGCGAAATCGCGGACTCGCGAACACTCGCGAAATCGCGGACTCGCGAACACCCGCGAAATCGCGGACTCGCGAACACCCGCGAAATCGCGGACTCGCGAACACCCGCGAAATCTCCCGAAATCGCGGACTCGCGAACACTCCCGAAATCGCGGACTCGCGAACACCCGCGAAATCGCTGACTCGCGAACAGTCGCGAAATCGCGGACTCGCGAACACTCGCGAACACCCGCGAAATCGCGGACTCGCGAAATCGCGGACTCGCGAACTCTCGCGAAATCGCGGACTCGCGAACACTCGCGAAATCGCGGACTCTCGAACAATCCCGAAATTGCGGACTCGCGAACACCCGCGAAATCGCGGACTCGCGAAATCGCGAACACTCGCGAATTCGCGGACTCGCGAACACTCCCAAAATCGCGGCCTCGCGAACACTCGCAAAATCGCGAAATCGCGGACTCGCGGACACTCGCGAAATCGCGGACTCACGAACACCCGCGAAATCGCGGACTCGCGAAATCACGGACTCGCGAAATCACGGACTCGCAACACTCCCGAAATCGCGGACTCGCGAACACCCGCGAAATCGCGGACTCGCGAACACCCGCGAAATCGCGGACTCGCGAAATCGCGGACTCGCGAACACTCCCGAAATCGCGGACTCGCGAACACTCCCGAAATCGCGGACTCGCGAACACCCGCGAAATCGCGGACTCGCGAACACCCGCGAAATCGCGGACTCGCGAAATCGCGGACTCGCGAACACTCGCGAAATCGCGGACACTCGAACAATCCCGAAATCGCGAACTCTCGAACAATCCCGAAATTGCGGACTCGCGAACACCCGCGAAATAGCGGACTCGCGAAATCGCGAACACTCGCGAATTCGCGGACTCGCGAACACTCGCGAAATCGCGGACTCGCGAACACTCGCGAAATCGCGGACTCGCGAACACTCCCGAAATCGCGAACTCGCGAACTCTCGCGAAATCGCGGACTCGCGAACACTCCCGAAATCGCAGACTCGCGAACACCCGCGAAATCGCGGACTCGCGAAATCGCGGACTCGCGAACACTCGCGAAATCGCGGACTCTCGAACAATCCCGAAATTGCGGACTCGCGAACACCCGCGAAATAGCGGACTCGCGAAATCGCGAACACTCGCGAATTCGCGGACTCGCGAACACTCGCGAAATCGCGGACTCGCGAACACTCCCGAAATAGCGGACTCGCGAACACCCGCGAAATCGAAGACTCGCGACCACCCGCGAAATCGCGGACTCGCGAAATCGCGAACACTCGCGAAATCGCGGACTCTCGAACAATCCCGAAATTGCGGACTCGCGAACACCCGCGAAATAGCGGACTCGCGAAATCGCGAACACTCGCGAATTCGCGGACTCGCGAACACTCGCGAAATCGCGGACTCGCGAACACTCCCGAAATCGCGAACTCGCGAACACCCGCGAAATCGCGCACTCGCGAACACCCGCGAAATCGCGGACTCGCGAACACCCGCGAAATCGCGGACTCGCGAACACTCCCGAAATCGCGGACTCGCGAACACCTGCGAAATCGCGAACACTCCCGAAATCGCGGACTCGCGAACACCCGCGAAATCGCGGACTCGCGAACACTCGCGAAATCGCGGACTTGCGAACTCTCCCGAAATCGCGGACTCGCGAAAACCCGCGAAATCGCGGACTCGCGAACATCCGCGAAATCGCGGACTCGCGAAATCGCGGACTCGCGAACACTCCCGAAATCGCGGACTCGCGGATACGCGAAATCGCGAACACCCGCGAAATCGCGGACTCGCGAAATCGCGGACTCGCGAACACCCGCGAAATCTCCCGAAATCGCGGACTCGCGAACACTCCCGAAATCGCGGACTCGCGAACACCCGCGAAATCGCGGACTCGCGAACACCCGCGAAATCGCGGACTCGCGAACACCCGCGAAATCTCCCGAAATCGCGGACTCGCGAACACTCCCGAAATCGCGGACTCGCGAACACCCGCGAAATCGCTGACTCGCGAACAGTCGCGAAATCGCGGACTCGCGAACACTCGCGAACACCCGCGAAATCGCGGACTCGCGAAATCGCGGACTCGCGAACTCTCGCGAAATCGCGGACTCGCGAACACTCGCGAAATCGCGGACTCTCGAACAATCCCGAAATTGCGGACTCGCGAACACCCGCGAAATCGCGGACTCGCGAAATCGCGAACACTCGCGAATTCGCGGACTCGCGAACACTCCCAAAATCGCGGCCTCGCGAACACTCGCAAAATCGCGAAATCGCGGACTCGCGGACACTCGCGAAATCGCGGACTCGCGAACACCCGCGAAATCGCGGACTCGCGAAATCACGGACTCGCGAAATCACGGACTCGCAACACTCCCGAAATCGCGGACTCGCGAACACCCGCGAAATCGCGGACTCGCGAACACCCGCGAAATCGCGGACTCGCGAACACCCGCGAAATCTCCCGAAATCGCGGACTCGCGAACACTCCCGAAATCGCGGACTCGCGAACACCCGCGAAATCGCTGACTCGCGAACAGTCGCGAAATCGCGGACTCGCGAACACTCGCGAACACCCGCGAAATCGCGGACTCGCGAAATCGCGGACTCGCGAACTCTCGCGAAATCGCGGACTCGCGAACACTCGCGAAATCGCGGACTCTCGAACAATCCCGAAATTGCGGACTCGCGAACACCCGCGAAATCGCGGACTCGCGAAATCGCGAACACTCGCGAATTCGCGGACTCGCGAACACTCCCAAAATCGCGGCCTCGCGAACACTCGCAAAATCGCGAAATCGCGGACTCGCGGACACTCGCGAAATCGCGGACTCACGAACACCCGCGAAATCGCGGACTCGCGAAATCACGGACTCGCGAAATCACGGACTCGCAACACTCCCGAAATCGCGGACTCGCGAACACCCGCGAAATCGCGGACTCGCGAACACCCGCGAAATCGCGGACTCGCGAAATCGCGGACTCGCGAACACTCCCGAAATCGCGGACTCGCGAACACTCCCGAAATCGCGGACTCGCGAAAACCCGCGAAATCGCGGACTCGCGAACACCCGCGAAATCGCGGACTCGCGAAATCGCGGACTCGCGAACACTCGCGAAATCGCGGACACTCGAACAATCCCGAAATCGCGAACTCTCGAACAATCCCGAAATTGCGGACTCGCGAACACCCGCGAAATAGCGGACTCGCGAAATCGCGAACACTCGCGAATTCGCGGACTCGCGAACACTCGCGAAATCGCGGACTCGCGAACACTCGCGAAATCGCGGACTCGCGAACACTCGCGAAATCGCGAACTCGCGAACTCTCGCGAAATCGCGGACTCGCGAACACTCCCGAAATCGCAGACTCGCGAACACCCGCGAAATCGCGGACTCGCGAAATCGCGGACTCGCGAACACTCGCGAAATCGCGGACTCTCGAACAATCCCGAAATTGCGGACTCGCGAACACCCGCGAAATAGCGGACTCGCGAAATCGCGAACACTCGCGAATTCGCGGACTCGCGAACACTCGCGAAATCGCGGACTCGCGAACACTCCCGAAATAGCGGACTCGCGAACACCCGCGAAATCGAAGACTCGCGACCACCCGCGAAATCGCGGACTCGCGTCGCGAACACTCGCGAAATCGCGGACTCTCGAACAATCCCGAAATTGCGGACTCGCGAACACCCGCGAAATAGCGGACTCGCGAAATCGCGAACACTCGCGAATTCGCGGACTCGCGAACACTCGCGAAATCGCGGACTCGCGAACACTCCCGAAATAGCGGACTCGCGAACACCCGCGAAATCGAAGACTCGCGACCACCCGCGAAATCGCGGACTCGCGAAATCGCGAACACTCGCGAAATCGCGGACTCTCGAACAATCCCGAAATTGCGGACTCGCGAACACCCGCGAAATAGCGGACTCGCGAAATCGCGAACACTCGCGAATTCGCGGACTCGCGAACACTCGCGAAATCGCGGACTCGCGAACACTCCCGAAATAGCGGACTCGCGAACACCCGCGAAATCGAAGACTCGCGACCACCCGCGAAATCGCGGACTCGCGAAATCGCGAACACTCGCGAAATCGCGGACTCTCGAACAATCCCGAAATTGCGGACTCGCGAACACCCGCGAAATAGCGGACTCGCGAAATCGCGAACACTCGCGAATTCGCGGACTCGCGAACACTCGCGAAATCGCGGACTCGCGAACACTCCCGAAATCGCGAACTCGCGAACACCCGCGAAATCGCGCACTCGCGAACACCCGCGAAATCGCGGACTCGCGAACACCCGCGAAATCGCGGACTCGCGAACACTCCCGAAATCGCGGACTCGCGAACACCTGCGAAATCGCGAACACTCCCGAAATCGCGGACTCGCGAACACCCGCGAAATCGCGGACTCGCGAACACTCGCGAAATCGCGGACTTGCGAACTCTCCCGAAATCGCGGACTCGCGAAAACCCGCGAAATCGCGGACTCGCGAACATCCGCGAAATCGCGGACTCGCGAAATCGCGGACTCGCGAACACTCCCGAAATCGCGGACTCGCGGATACGCGAAATCGCGAACACCCGCGAAATCGCGGACTCGCGAAATCGCGGACTCGCGAACACCCGCGAAATCTCCCGAAATCGCGGACTCGCGAACACTCCCGAAATCGCGGACTCGCGAACACCCGCGAAATCGCGGACTCGCGAACACCCGCGAAATCGCGGACTCGCGAACACCCGCGAAATCTCCCGAAATCGCGGACTCGCGAACACTCCCGAAATCGCGGACTCGCGAACACCCGCGAAATCGCTGACTCGCGAACAGTCGCGAAATCGCGGACTCGCGAACACTCGCGAACACCCGCGAAATCGCGGACTCGCGAAATCGCGGACTCGCGAACTCTCGCGAAATCGCGGACTCGCGAACACTCGCGAAATCGCGGACTCTCGAACAATCCCGAAATTGCGGACTCGCGAACACCCGCGAAATCGCGGACTCGCGAAATCGCGAACACTCGCGAATTCGCGGACTCGCGAACACTCCCAAAATCGCGGCCTCGCGAACACTCGCAAAATCGCGAAATCGCGGACTCGCGGACACTCGCGAAATCGCGGACTCGCGAACACCCGCGAAATCGCGGACTCGCGAAATCACGGACTCGCGAAATCACGGACTCGCAACACTCCCGAAATCGCGGACTCGCGAACACCCGCGAAATCGCGGACTCGCGAACACCCGCGAAATCGCGGACTCGCGAACACCCGCGAAATCTCCCGAAATCGCGGACTCGCGAACACTCCCGAAATCGCGGACTCGCGAACACCCGCGAAATCGCTGACTCGCGAACAGTCGCGAAATCGCGGACTCGCGAACACTCGCGAACACCCGCGAAATCGCGGACTCGCGAAATCGCGGACTCGCGAACTCTCGCGAAATCGCGGACTCGCGAACACTCGCGAAATCGAGGACTCTCGAACAATCCCGAAATTGCGGACTCGCGAACACCCGCGAAATCGCGGACTCGCGAAATCGCGAACACTCGCGAATTCGCGGACTCGCGAACACTCCCAAAATCGCGGCCTCGCGAACACTCGCAAAATCGCGAAATCGCGGACTCGCGGACACTCGCGAAATCGCGGACTCACGAACACCCGCGAAATCGCGGACTCGCGAAATCACGGACTCGCGAAATCACGGACTCGCAACACTCCCGAAATCGCGGACTCGCGAACACCCGCGAAATCGCGGACTCGCGAACACCCGCGAAATCGCGGACTCGCGAAATCGCGGACTCGCGAACACTCCCGAAATCGCGGACTCGCGAACACTCCCGAAATCGCGGACTCGCGAAAACCCGCGAAATCGCGGACTCGCGAACACCCGCGAAATCGCGGACTCGCGAAATCGCGGACTCGCGAACACCCGCGAAATAGCGGACTCGCGAAATCGCGAACACTCGCGAATTCGCGGACTCGCGAACACTCGCGAAATCGCGGACTCGCGAACACTCGCGAAATCGCGGACTCGCGAACACTCGCGAAATCGCGGACTCGCGAACACCCGCGAAATCGCGGACTCGCGAAATCGCGGACTCGCGAAATCACGGACTCGCGAAATCGCGGACTCGCGAACACTCCCGAAATCGCGGACTCGCGAACACTCGCGAACACTCGCAAAATCGCGAAATCGCGGACTCGCAAAATCGCGGACTCGCGGACACTCGCGAAATCGCGGACTCGCGAACACCCGCGAAATCGCGTACTCGCGAACACTCGCGAAATCGCGGACTCGCGAAATCGCGGACTCGCTAACACTCCCGAAAGAGCGGACTCGCGAACACCCGCGAAATCGAAGACTCGCGAACACCCTGGTGAAAACCCGCGAAATCGCGGACTCGCGAACACCCGCGAAATCGCGGACTCGCGAAATCACGGACTCGCGAAATCGCGGACTCGCGAACACTCCCGAAATCGCGGACTCGCGAACAGCCGCGAAATCGCGGACTCGCGAACACCAGCGAAATCGCGGACTCGCGAACACTCCCGAAATCGCGGACTCGCGAACACTCCCGAAATCGCGGACTCGCGAACACTCCCGAAATCGCGGACACTCCCGAAATCGCGGACTCGGGGACACTCGCGAAATCGCGGACTCACGAACACCCGCGAAATCGCGGACTCGCGAAATCACGGACTCGCGAAATCACGGACTCGCAACACTCCCGAAATCGCGGACTCGCGAACACCCGCGAAATCGCGGACTCGCGAACACCCGCGAAATCGCGGACTCGCGAAATCGCGGACTCGCGAACACTCGCGAAATCGCGGACTCTCGAACAATCCCGAAATCGCGAACTCTCGAACAATCCCGAAATTGCGGACTCGCGAACACCCGCGAAATAGCGGACTCGCGAAATCGCGAACACTCGCGAATTCGCGGACTCGCGAACACTCGCGAAATCGCGGACTCGCGAACACTCGCGAAATCGCGGACTCGCGAACACTCCCGAAATCGCGAACTCACGAACACTCGCGAAATCGCGGACTCGCGAACACTCCCGAAATAGCGGACTCGCGAACACCCGCGAAATCGCAGACTCGCGAACACCCGCGAAATCGCGGACTCGCGAAATCGCGGACTCGCGAACACTCGCGAAATCGCGGACTCTCGAACAATACCGAAATTGCGGATTCGCGAAAACCCGCGAAATAGCGGACTCGCGAAATCGCGAACACTCGCGAACACTCGCGAAATCGCGGACTCGCGAACACTCCCGAAATAGCGGACTCGAGAACACCCGCGAAATCGCAGACTCGCGAACACCCGCGAAATCGCGGACTCGCGAAATCGCGAACACTCGCGAAATCGCGGACTCTCGAACAATCCCGAAATTGCGGACTCGCGAACACCCGCGAAATAGCGGACTCGCGAAATCGCGAACACTCGCGAATTCGCGGACTCGCGAACACTCGCGAAATCGCGGACTCGCGAACACTCCCGAAATCGCGAACTCGCGAACACCCGCGAAATCGCGGACTCGCGAACACCCGCGAAATCGCGGACTCGCGAACACCCGCGAAATCGCGGACTCGCGAACACTCCCGAAATCGCGGACTCGCGAACACCTGCGAAATCGCGAACACTCCCGAAATCGCGGACTCGCGAACACCCGCGAAATCGCGGACTCGCGAACACTCGCGAAATCGCGGACTTGCGAACTCTCCCGAAATCGCGGACTCGCGAAAACCCGCGAAATCGCGGACTCGCGAACACCCGCGAAATCGCGGACTCGCGAAATCGCGGACTCGCGAACACTCCCGAAATCGCGGACTCGCGGATACGCGAAATCGCGAACACCCGCGAAATCGCGGACTCGCGAAATCGCGGACTCGCGAACACCCGCGAAATCGCGGACTCGCGAAATCGCGGACTCGCGAAATCACGGACTCGCGAAATCGCGGACTCGCGAACACTCCCGAAATCGCGGACTCGCGAACACTCGCGAACACTCGCAAAATCGCGAAATCGCGGACTCGCAAAATCGCGGACTCGCGGACACTCGCGAAATCGCGGACACTCGCGAAATCGCGGACTCGCGAACACCCGCGAAATCGCGTACTCGCGAACACTCGCGAAATCGCGGACTCGCGAAATCGCGGACTCGCGAACACTCCCGAAATCGCGGACACTCCCGAAATCGCGGACTCGGGAACACCAGCGAAATCGCGGACTCGCGGACACCCGCGAAATCGCGGACTCGCGAACACTCCCGAAATCGCGGACTCGCGAACACGCCCGAAATCGCGGACTCGCGAACACCAGCGAAATCGCGGACTCGCGAACACTCCCGAAATCGCGGACTCGCGAAAACACCCGCGAAATCGCGGACTCGCGAACACCCGCGAAATCGCGGAATCGCGAACACCCGCGAAATCGCGGACTCGCGAATACTCCCGACATCGCGGACTCGCGAACGCTCCCGAAATCGCGGACTCGCGAACACCCGCGGACTCGCGAACACTCGCGAAATCGCGGACTCGCGAACTCTCCCGAAATCGCGGACTCGCGAACACCCGCGAAATCGCGCACTCGCGAACACCCGCGAAATCGCGGACTCGCGAACACCCGCGAAATCGCGGACTCGCGAACACCCGCGAAATCGCGGACTCTCGAACAATCCCGAAATTGCGGACTCGCGAACACCCGCGAAATCGCGGACTCGCGAACACCCGCGAAATCGCGGACTCGCGAAATCGCGGACTCGCGAACACTCGCGAAATCGCGGACTCTCGAACAATCCCGAAATCGCGAACTCTCGAACAATCCCGAAATTGCGGACTCGCGAACACCCGCGAAATAGCGGACTCGCGAAATCGCGAACACTCGCGAATTCGCGGACTCGCGAACACTCGCGAAATCGCGGACTCGCGAACACTCGCGAAATCGCGGACTCGCGAACACTCCCGAAATCGCGAACTCGCGAACACTCGCGAAATCGCGGACTCGCGAACACTCCCGAAATAGCGGACTCGCGAACACCCACGAAATCGCAGACTCGCGAACACCCGCGAAATCGCGGACTCGCGAACACCCGCGAAATCGCGGACTCGCGAACACCCGCGAAATCGGGGACTCGCGAACACTCGCGAAATCGCGGACTGGCGAACACCCGGGAAATCGCGAAATCGCGGACTCGCGAACACCCGCGAAATCGCGGACTCGCGAACACTCCCGAAATCGCGGACTCGCGAACACTCCCGAAATCGCGGACTCGCGAACAACCGCGAAATCGCGGACTCGCGAAATCGCGAACACTCGCGAATTCGCGGACTCGCGAACACTCGCGAATTCGCGGACTCGCGAACACCCGCGAAATCTCCCGAAATCGCGGACTCGCGAACACCCGCGAAATCGCGGACTCGCGAACACCCGCGAAATCGCGGACTCGCGAACACCCGCGAAATCGCGGACTCGCGAAATCACGGACTCGCGAAATCACGGACTCGCAACACTCCCGAAATCGCGGACTCGCGAACACCCGCGAAATCGCGGACTCGCGAACACCCGCGAAATCGCGGACTCGCGAAATCGCGGACTCGCGAACACTCGCGAAATCGCGGACTCTCGAACAATCCCGAAATCGCGAACTCTCGAACAATCCCGAAATTGCGGACTCGCGAACACCCGCGAAATAGCGGACTCGCGAAATCGCGAACACTCGCGAATTCGCGGACTCGCGAACACTCGCGAAATCGCGGACTCGCGAACACTCGCGAAATCGCGGACTCGCGAACACTCCCGAAATCGCGAACTCACGAACACTCGCGAAATCGCGGACTCGCGAACACTCCCGAAATAGCGGACTCGCGAACACCCGCGAAATCGCAGACTCGCGAACACCCGCGAAATCGCGGACTCGCGAAATCGCGGACTCGCGAACACTCGCGAAATCGCGGACTCTCGAACAATACCGAAATTGCGGATTCGCGAAAACCCGCGAAATAGCGGACTCGCGAAATCGCGAACACTCGCGAACACTCGCGAAATCGCGGACTCGCGAACACTCCCGAAATAGCGGACTCGAGAACACCCGCGAAATCGCAGACTCGCGAACACCCGCGAAATCGCGGACTCGCGAAATCGCGAACACTCGCGAAATCGCGGACTCTCGAACAATCCCGAAATTGCGGACTCGCGAACACCCGCGAAATAGCGGACTCGCGAAATCGCGAACACTCGCGAATTCGCGGACTCGCGAACACTCGCGAAATCGCGGACTCGCGAACACTCCCGAAATCGCGAACTCGCGAACACCCGCGAAATCGCGGACTCGCGAACACCCGCGAAATCGCGGACTCGCGAACACCCGCGAAATCGCGGACTCGCGAACACTCCCGAAATCGCGGACTCGCGAACACCTGCGAAATCGCGAACACTCCCGAAATCGCGGACTCGCGAACACCCGCGAAATCGCGGACTCGCGAACACTCGCGAAATCGCGGACTTGCGAACTCTCCCGAAATCGCGGACTCGCGAAAACCCGCGAAATCGCGGACTCGCGAACACCCGCGAAATCGCGGACTCGCGAAATCGCGGACTCGCGAACACTCCCGAAATCGCGGACTCGCGGATACGCGAAATCGCGAACACCCGCGAAATCGCGGACTCGCGAAATCGCGGACTCGCGAACACCCGCGAAATCGCGGACTCGCGAAATCGCGGACTCGCGAAATCACGGACTCGCGAAATCGCGGACTCGCGAACACTCCCGAAATCGCGGACTCGCGAACACTCGCGAACACTCGCAAAATCGCGAAATCGCGGACTCGCAAAATCGCGGACTCGCGGACACTCGCGAAATCGCGGACACTCGCGAAATCGCGGACTCGCGAACACCCGCGAAATCGCGTACTCGCGAACACTCGCGAAATCGCGGACTCGCGAAATCGCGGACTCGCGAACACTCCCGAAATCGCGGACACTCCCGAAATCGCGGACTCGGGAACACCAGCGAAATCGCGGACTCGCGGACACCCGCGAAATCGCGGACTCGCGAACACTCCCGAAATCGCGGACTCGCGAACACGTCCGAAATCGCGGACTCGCGAACACCAGCGAAATCGCGGACTCGCGAACACTCCCGAAATCGCGGACTCGCGAAAACACCCGCGAAATCGCGGACTCGCGAACACCCGCGAAATCGCGGAATCGCGAACACCCGCGAAATCGCGGACTCGCGAATACTCCCGACATCGCGGACTCGCGAACACTCCCGAAATCGCGGACTCGCGAACACCCGCGGACTCGCGAACACTCGCGAAATCGCGGACTCGCGAACTCTCCCGAAATCGCGGACTCGCGAAAACCCGCGAAATCGCGGACTCGGGAACACTCGCGAAATCGCGGACTCGCGAACACTCCCGAAATCGCGGACTCGCGAACACCCGCGAAATCGCGCACTCGCGAACACCCGCGAAATCGCGGACTCGCGAACACCCGCGAAATCGCGGACTCGCGAACACCCGCGAAATCGCGGACTCGCGGACACTCGCGAAATCGCGGACTCGCGAACCCCCGCGAAATCGCGGACTCGCGAACACTCCCGAAATCGCGAACACCCGCGAAATCGCGGACTCGCGAACACCCGCGAAATCGCGGACTCGCGAACACCCGCGAAATCGCGGACTCGCGAACACCCGCGAAATCGCGGACTCGCGAACACCCGCGAAATCGCGGACTCGCGAACACCCGCGAAATCGGGGACTCGCGAACACTCGCGAAATCGCGGACTGGCGAACACCCGGGAAATCGCGAAATCGCGGACTCGCGAACACCCGCGAAATCGCGGACTCGCGAACACTCCCGAAATCGCGGACTCGCGAACACTCCCGAAATCGCGGACTCGCGAACAACCGCGAAATCGCGGACTCGCGAACACCCGCGAAATCGCGGACTCGCGAACATCCGCGAAATCTCCCGAAATCGCGGACTCGCGAACACCCGCGAAATCTCCCGAAATCGCGGACTCGCGAACACTCCCGAAATCGCGGACTCGCGAACACCCGCGAAATCGCGGACTCGCGAACACCCGCGAAATCGCGGACTCGCGAACACCCGCGAAATCTCCCGAAATCGCGGACTCGCGAACACTCCCGAAATCGCGGACTCGCGAACACCCGCGAAATCGCTGACTCGCGAACAGTCGCGAAATCGCGGACTCGCGAACACTCGCGAACACCCGCGAAATCGCGGACTCGCGAAATCGCGGACTCGCGAACTCTCGCGAAATCGCGGACTCGCGAACACTCGCGAAATCGCGGACTCTCGAACAATCCCGAAATTGCGGACTCGCGAACACCCGCGAAATCGCGGACTCGCGAAATCGCGAACACTCGCGAATTCGCGGACTCGCGAACACTCCCAAAATCGCGGCCTCGCGAACACTCGCAAAATCGCGAAATCGCGGACTCGCGGACACTCGCGAAATCGCGGACTCGCGAACACCCGCGAAATCGCGGACTCGCGAAATCGCGGACTCGCGAACACTCGCGAAATCGCGGACTCGCGAACACCCGCGAAATCGCGGACTCGCGAACACCCGCGAAATCGCGGACTCGCGAACACCCGCGAAATCTCCAGAAATCGCGGACTCGCGAACACTCCCGAAATCGCGGACTCGCGAACACCCGCGAAATCGCTGACTCGCGAACAGTCGCGAAATCGCGGACTCGCGAAATCACGGACTCGCAACACTCCCGAAATCGCGGACTCGCGAACACCCGCGAAATCGCGGACTCGCGAACACCCGCGAAATCGCGGACTCGCGAAATCGCGGACTCGCGAACACTCCCGAAATCGCGGACTCGCGAACACTCCCGAAATCGCGGACTCGCGAACACCCGCGAAATCGCGGACTCGCGAAAACCCGCGAAATCGCGGACTCGCGAAATCGCGGACTCGCGAACACTCGCGAAATCGCGGACTCTCGAACAATCCCGAAATCGCGAACTCTCGAACAATCCCGAAATTGCGGACTCGCGAACACCCGCGAAATAGCGGACTCGCGAAATCGCGAACACTCGCGAATTCGCGGACTCGCGAACACTCGCGAAATCGCGGACTCGCGAACACTCGCGAAATCGCGGACTCGCGAACACTCCCGAAATCGCGAACTCGCGAACACTCGCGAAATCGCGGACTCGCGAACACTCCCGAAATAGCGGACTCGCGAACACCCACGAAATCGCAGACTCGCGAACACCCGCGAAATCGCGGACTCGCGAACACCCGCGAAATCGCGGACTCGCGAACACCCGCGAAATCGGGGACTCGCGAACACTCGCGAAATCGCGGACTGGCGAACACCCGGGAAATCGCGAAATCGCGGACTCGCGAACACCCGCGAAATCGCGGACTCGCGAACACTCCCGAAATCGCGGACTCGCGAACACTCCCGAAATCGCGGACTCGCGAACAACCGCGAAATCGCGCACTCGCGAAATCGCGGACTCTCGAACAATCCCGAAATCGCGAACTCTCGAACAATCCCGAAATTGCGGACTCGCGAACACCCGCGAAATAGCGGACTCGCGAAATCGCGAACACTCGCGAATTCGCGGACTCGCGAACACTCGCGAAATCGCGGACTCGCGAACACTCGCGAAATCGCGGACTCGCGAACACTCCCGAAATCGCGAACTCGCGAACACTCGCGAAATCGCGGACTCGCGAACACTCCCGAAATAGCGGACTCGCGAACACCCACGAAATCGCAGACTCGCGAACACCCGCGAAATCGCGGACTCGCGAACACCCGCGAAATCGCGGACTCGCGAACACCCGCGAAATCGGGGACTCGCGAACACTCGCGAAATCGCGGACTGGCGAACACCCGGGAAATCGCGAAATCGCGGACTCGCGAACACCCGCGAAATCGCGGACTCGCGAACACTCCCGAAATCGCGGACTCGCGAACACTCCCGAAATCGCGGACTCGCGAACAACCGCGAAATCGCGGACTCGCGAAATCGCGAACACTCGCGAATTCGCGGACTCGCGAACACTCGCGAATTCGCGGACTCGCGAACACCCGCGAAATCTCCCGAAATCGCGGACTCGCGAACACCCGCGAAATCGCGGACTCGCGAACACCCGCGAAATCGCGGACTCGCGAACACCCGCGAAATCGCGGACTCGCGAACACCCGCGAAATCGCGGACTCGCGAACACCCGCGAAATCGGGGACTCGCGAACACTCGCGAAATCGCGGACTGGCGAACACCCGGGAAATCGCGAAATCGCGGACTCGCGAACACCCGCGAAATCGCGGACTCGCGAACACTCCCGAAATCGCGGACTCGCGAACACTCCCGAAATCGCGGACTCGCGAACAACCGCGAAATCGCGGACTCGCGAAATCGCGAACACTCGCGAATTCGCGGACTCGCGAACACTCGCGAATTCGCGGACTCGCGAACACCCGTGAAATCTCCCGAAATCGCGGACTCGCGAACACCCGCGAAATCGCGGACTCGCGAACACCCGCGAAATCGCGGACTCGCGAACACCCGCGAAATCGCGGACTCGCGAACACCCGCGAAATCTCCCGAAATCGCGGACTCGCGAACACTCCCGAAATCGCGGACTCGCGAACACCCGCGAAATCGCTGACTCGCGAACAGTCGCGAAATCGCGGACTCGCGAACACTCGCGAACACCCGCGAAATCGCGGACTCGCGAAATCGCGGACTCGCGAACTCTCGCGAACACCCGCGAAATCGCGGACTCGCGAAATCGCGGACTCGCGAACACTCGCGAAATCGCGGACTCGCGAACACCCGCGAAATCGCGGACTCGCGAACACCCGCGAAATCGCGGACTCGCGAACACCCGCGAAATCTCCCGAAATCGCGGACTCGCGAACACTCCCGAAATCGCGGACTCGCGAACACCCGCGAAATCGCTGACTCGCGAACAGTCGCGAAATCGCGGACTCGCGAACACTCGCGAACACCCGCGAAATCGCGGACTCGCGAAATCGCGGACTCGCGAACTCTCGCGAAATCGCGGACTCGCGAACACTCGCGAAATCGCGGACTCTCGAACAATCCCGAAATTGCGGACTCGCGAACACCCGCGAAATCGCGGACTCGCGAAATCGCGAACACTCGCGAATTCGCGGACTCGCGAACACTCCCAAAATCGCGGCCTCGCGAACACTCGCAAAATCGCGAAATCGCGGACTCGCGGACACTCGCGAAATCGCGGACTCACGAACACCCGCGAAATCGCGGACTCGCGAAATCACGGACTCGCGAACACTCGCGAAATCGCGGACTCGCGAACACTCCCGAAATAGCGGACTCGCGAAAACCCGCGAAATCGTAGACTCGCGAACACCCGCGAAATCGCGGACTCGCGAAATCGCGGACTCGCGAACACTCGCGAAATCGCGGACTCTCGAACAATCCCGAAATTGCGGACTCGCGAACACCCGCGAAATAGCGGACTCGCGAAATCGCGAACACTCGCGAATTCGCGGACTCGCGAACACTCGCGAAATCGCGGACTCGCGAACACTCCCGAAATAGCGGACTCGCGAACACCCGCGAAATCGCAGACTCGCGAACACCCGCGAAATCGCGGACTCGCGAAATCGCGAACACTCGCGAAATCGCGGACTCTCGAACAATCCCGAAATCGCGAACTCTCGAACAATCCCGAAATTGCGGACTCGCGAACACCCGCGAAATAGCGGACTCGCGAAATCGCGAACACTCGCGAATTCGCGGACTCGCGAACACTCGCGAAATCGCGGACTCGCGAACACTCGCGAAATCGCGGACTCGCGAAATCGCGGACTCGCGAACTCTCGCGAAATCGCGGACTCGCGAACACTCGCGAAATCGCGGACTCTCGAACAATCCCGAAATTGCGGACTCGCGAACACCCGCGAAATCGCGGACTCGCGAAATCGCGAACACTCGCGAATTCGCGGACTCGCGAACACTCCCAAAATCGCGGCCTCGCGAACACTCGCAAAATCGCGAAATCGCGGACTCGCGGACACTCGCGAAATCGCGGACTCACGAACACCCGCGAAATCGCGGACTCGCGAAATCACGGACTCGCGAAATCACGGACTCGCAACACTCCCGAAATCGCGAACTCTCGAACAATCCCGAAATTGCGGACTCGCGAAATCGCGAACACTCGCGAATTCGCGGACTCGCGAACACTCGCGAAATCGCGGACTCGCGAACACTCGCGAAATCGCGGACTCGCGAACACTCCCGAAATCGCGGACTCGCGAACACCCGCGAAATCGCGGACTCGCGAACACCCGCGAAATCGCGGACTCGCGAATACTCCCGAAATCGCGGACTCGCGAACACTCCCGAAATCGCGGACTCGCGAACACCCGCGAAATCGCGGACTCGCGGACACTCGCGAAATCGCGGACTCGCGAACCCCCGCGAAATCGCGGACTCGCGAACACTCCCGAAATCGCGAACACCCGCGAAATCGAACAATCCCGAAATTGCGGACTCGCGAACACCCGCGAAATCGCGGACTCGCGAACACCCGCGAAATCGGGGACTCGCGAACACTCGCGAAATCGCGGACTGGCGAACACCCGGGAAATCGCGAAATCGCGGACTCGCGAACACCCGCGAAATCGCGGACTCGCGAACACTCCCGAAATCGCGGACTCGCGAACACTCCCGAAATCGCGAACACCCGCGAAATCGCGGACTCGCGAACACCCGCGAAATCGCGGACTCGCGAACACCCGCGAAATCGCGGACTCGCGAACACCCGCGAAATCGCGGACTCGCGAACACCCGCGAAATCGCGGACTCGCGAACACCCGCGAAATCGGGGACTCGCGAACACTCGCGAAATCGCGGACTGGCGAACACCCGGGAAATCGCGAAATCGCGGACTCGCGAACACCCGCGAAATCGCGGACTCGCGAACACTCCCGAAATCGCGGACTCGCGAACACTCCCGAAATCGCGGACTCGCGAACAACCGCGAAATCGCGGACTCGCGAAATCGCGAACACTCGCGAATTCGCGGACTCGCGAACACTCCCAAAATCGCGGCCTCGCGAACACTCGCAAAATCGCGAAATCGCGGACTCGCGGACACTCGCGAAATCGCGGACTCACGAACACCCGCGAAATCGCGGACTCGCGAAATCACGTACTCGCGAAATCACGGACTCGCAACACTCCCGAAATCGCGGACTCGCGAACACCCGCGAAATCGCGGACTCGCGAACACCCGCGAAATCGCGGACTCGCGAAATCGCAGACTCGCGAACACTCCCGAAATCGCGGACTCGCGAACACTCCCGAAATCGCGGACTCGCGAACACCCGCGAAATCGCGGACTCGCGAACACCCGCGAAATCGCGGACTCGCGAACACCCGCGAAATCGCGGACTCGCGAACACCCGCGAAATCGCAGACTCGCGAACACCCGCGAAATCGCGGACTCGCGAAATCGCGGACTCGCGAACACTCGCGAAATCGCGGACTCTCGAACAATCCCGAAATTGCGGACTCGCGAACACCCGCGAAATAGCGGACTCGCGAAATCGCGAACACTCGCGAATTCGCGGACTCGCGAACACTCGCGAAATCGCGGACTCGCGAACACTCCCGAAATAGCGGACTCGCGAACACCCGCGAAATCGCAGACTCGCGAACACCGGCGAAATCGCGGACTCGCGAAATCGCGAACACTCGCGAAATCGCGGACTCTCGAACAATCCCGAAATCGCGAACTCTCGAACAATCCCGAAATTGCGGACTCGCGAACACCCGCGAAATAGCGGACTCGCGAAATCGCGAACACTCGCGAAATCGCGGACTCGCGAACACTCGCGAAATCGCGGACTCGCGAACACTCGCGAAATCGCGGACTCGCGAACACTCCCGAAATCGCGGACTCGCGAACACCCGCGAAATCGCGGACTCGCGAACACCCGCGAAATCGCGGACTCGCGAATACTCCCGAAATCGCGGACTCGCGAACACTCCCGAAATCGCGGACTCGCGAACACCCGCGAAATCGCGGACTCGCGAACACCCGCGAAATCGCGGACTCGCGAACACCCGCGAAATCGCGGACTCGCGGACACTCGCGAAATTGCGGACTCGCGAACCCCCGCGAAATCGCGGACTCGCGAACACTCCCGAAATCGCGAACACCCGCGAAATCGAACAATCCCGAAATTTCGGACTCGCGAACACCCGCGAAATCGCGGACTCGCGAACACCCGCGAAATCGGGGACTCGCGAACACTCGCGAAATCGCGGCCTGGCGAACACCCGGGAAATCGCGAAATCGCGGACTCGCGAACACCCGCGAAATCGCGGACTCGCGAACACTCCCGAAATCGCGGACTCGCGAACACTCCCGAAATCGCGAACACCCGCGAAATCGCGGACTCGCGAACACCCGCGAAATCGCGGACTCGCGAACACCCGCGAAATCGCGGACTCGCGAACACCCGCGAAATCGCGGACTCGCGAACACCCGCGAAATCGCGGACTCGCGAACACCCGCGAAATCGGGGACTCGCGAACACTCGCGAAATCGCGGACTGGCGAACACCCGGGAAATCGCGAAATCGCGGACTCGCGAACACCCGCGAAATCGCGGACTCGCGAACACTCCCGAAATCGCGGACTCGCGAACACTCCCGAAATCGCGGACTCGCGAACAACCGCGAAATCGCGGACTCGCGAAATCGCGAACACTCGCGAATTCGCGGACTCGCGAACACTCCCAAAATCGCGGCCTCGCGAACACTCGCAAAATCGCGAAATCGCGGACTCGCGGACACTCGCGAAATCGCGGACTCACGAACACCCGCGAAATCGCGGACTCGCGAAATCACGGACTCGCGAAATCACGGACTCGCAACACTCCCGAAATCGCGGACTCGCGAACACCCGCGAAATCGCGGACTCGCGAACACCCGCGAAATCGCGGACTCGCGAAATCGCGGACTCGCGAACACTCCCGAAATCGCGGACTCGCGAACACTCCCGAAATCGCGGACTCGCGAACACCCGCGAAATCGCGGAATCGCGAACACCCGCGAAATCGCGGACTCGCGAAATCGCGGACTCGCGAACACTCGCGAAATCGCGGACTCTCGAACAATCCCGAAATCGCGAACTCTCGAACAATCCCGAAATTGCGGACTCGCGAACACCCGCGAAATAGCGGACTCGCGAAATCGCGAACACTCGCGAATTCGCGGACTCGCGAACACTCGCGAAATCGCGGACTCGCGAACACTCGCGAAATCGCGGACTCGCGAACACTCCCGAAATCGCGAACTCGCGAACACTCGCGAAATCGCGGACTCGCGAACACTCCCGAAATAGCGGACTCGCGAACACCCGCGAAATCGCAGACTCGCGAACACCCGCGAAATCGCGGACTCGCGAAATCGCGGACTCGCGAACACTCGCGAAATCGCGGACTCTCGAACAATCCCGAAATTGCGGACTCGCGAACACCCGCGAAATAGCGGACTCGCGAAATCGCGAACACTCGCGAATTCGCGGACTCGCGAACACTCGCGAAATCGCGGACTCGCGAACACTCCCGAAATAGCGGACTCGCGAACACCCGCGAAATCGCAGACTCGCGAACACCCGCGAAATCGCGGACTCGCGAAATCGCGAACACTCGCGAAATCGCGGACTCTCGAAAAATCCCGAAATCGCGAACTCTCGAACAATCCCGAAATTGCGGACTCGCGAACACCCGCGAAATAGCGGACTCGCGAAATCGCGAACACTCGCGAATTCGCGGACTCGCGAACACTCGCGAAATCGCGGACTCCCGAACACTCGCGAAATCGCGGACTCGCGAACACTCCCGAAATCGCGGACACTCCCGAAATCGCGGACTCGGGGACACTCGCGAAATCGCGGACTCACGAACACCCGCGAAATCGCGGACTCGCGAAATCACGGACTCGCGAAATCACGGACTCGCAACACTCCCGAAATCGCGGACTCGCGAACACCCGCGAAATCGCGGACTCGCGAACACCCGCGAAATCGCGGACTCGCGAAATCGCGGACTCGCGAACACTCGCGAAATCGCGGACTCTCGAACAATCCCGAAATCGCGAACTCTGGAACAATCCCGAAATTGCGGACTCGCGAACACCCGCGAAATAGCGGACTCGCGAAATCGCGAACACTCGCGAATTCGCGGACTCGCGAACACTCGCGAAATCGCGGACTCGCGAACACTCGCGAAATCGCGGACTCGCGAACACTCCCGAAATCGCGAACTCACGAACACTCGCGAAATCGCGGACTCGCGAACACTCCCGAAATAGCGGACTCGCGAACACCCGCGAAATCGCAGACTCGCGAACACCCGCGAAATCGCGGACTCGCGAAATCGCGGACTCGCGAACACTCGCGAAATCGCGGACTCTCGAACAATACCGAAATTGCGGATTCGCGAAAACCCGCGAAATAGCGGACTCGCGAAATCGCGAACACTCGCGAACACTCGCGAAATCGCGGACTCGCGAACACTCCCGAAATAGCGGACTCGAGAACACCCGCGAAATCGCAGACTCGCGAACACCCGCGAAATCGCGGACTCGCGAAATCGCGAACACTCGCGAAATCGCGGACTCTCGAACAATCCCGAAATTGCGGACTCGCGAACACCCGCGAAATAGCGGACTCGCGAAATCGCGAACACTCGCGAATTCGCGGACTCGCGAACACTCGCGAAATCGCGGACTCGCGAACACTCCCGAAATCGCGAACTCGCGAACACCCGCGAAATCGCGGACTCGCGAACACCCGCGAAATCGCGGACTCGCGAACACCCGCGAAATCGCGGACTCGCGAACACTCCCGAAATCGCGGACTCGCGAACACCTGCGAAATCGCGAACACTCCCGAAATCGCGGACTCGCGAACACCCGCGAAATCGCGGACTCGCGAACACTCGCGAAATCGCGGACTTGCGAACTCTCCCGAAATCGCGGACTCGCGAAAACCCGCGAAATCGCGGACTCGCGAACACCCGCGAAATCGCGGACTCGCGAAATCGCGGACTCGCGAACACTCCCGAAATCGCGGACTCGCGGATACGCGAAATCGCGAACACCCGCGAAATCGCGGACTCGCGAAATCGCGGACTCGCGAACACCCGCGAAATCGCGGACTCGCGAAATCGCGGACTCGCGAAATCACGGACTCGCGAAATCGCGGACTCGCGAACACTCCCGAAATCGCGGACTCGCGAACACTCGCGAACACTCGCAAAATCGCGAAATCGCGGACTCGCAAAATCGCGGACTCGCGGACACTCGCGAAATCGCGGACACTCGCGAAATCGCGGACTCGCGAACACCCGCGAAATCGCGTACTCGCGAACACTCGCGAAATCGCGGACTCGCGAAATCGCGGACTCGCGAACACTCCCGAAATCGCGGACACTCCCGAAATCGCGGACTCGGGAACACCAGCGAAATCGCGGACTCGCGGACACCCGCGAAATCGCGGACTCGCGAACACTCCCGAAATCGCGGACTCGCGAACACGCCCGAAATCGCGGACTCGCGAACACCAGCGAAATCGCGGACTCGCGAACACTCCCGAAATCGCGGACTCGCGAAAACACCCGCGAAATCGCGGACTCGCGAACACCCGCGAAATCGCGGAATCGCGAACACCCGCGAAATCGCGGACTCGCGAATACTCCCGACATCGCGGACTCGCGAACGCTCCCGAAATCGCGGACTCGCGAACACCCGCGGACTCGCGAACACTCGCGAAATCGCGGACTCGCGAACTCTCCCGAAATCGCGGACTCGCGAAAACCCGCGAAATCGCGGACTCGGGAACACTCGCGAAATCGCGGACTCGCGAACACTCCCGAAATCGCGGACTCGCGAACACCCGCGAAATCGCGCACTCGCGAACACCCGCGAAATCGCGGACTCGCGAACACCCGCGAAATCGCGGACTCGCGAACACCCGCGAAATCGCGGACTCGCGGACACTCGCGAAATCGCGGACTCGCGAACCCCCGCGAAATCGCGGACTCGCGAACACTCCCGAAATCGCGAACACCCGCGAAATCGCGGACTCGCGAACACCCGCGAAATCGCGGACTCGCGAACACCCGCGAAATCGCGGACTCGCGAACACCCGCGAAATCGCGGACTCGCGAACACCCGCGAAATCGCGGACTCGCGAACACCCGCGAAATCGGGGACTCGCGAACACTCGCGAAATCGCGGACTGGCGAACACCCGGGAAATCGCGAAATCGCGGACTCGCGAACACCCGCGAAATCGCGGACTCGCGAACACTCCCGAAATCGCGGACTCGCGAACACTCCCGAAATCGCGGACTCGCGAACAACCGCGAAATCGCGGACTCGCGAACACCCGCGAAATCGCGGACTCGCGAACATCCGCGAAATCTCCCGAAATCGCGGACTCGCGAACACCCGCGAAATCTCCCGAAATCGCGGACTCGCGAACACTCCCGAAATCGCGGACTCGCGAACACCCGCGAAATCGCGGACTCGCGAACACCCGCGAAATCGCGCACTCGCGAACACCCGCGAAATCGCGGACTCGCGAACACCCCCGAAATCGCGGACTCGCGAACACTCCCGAAATCGCGGACTCGCGAACACCCGCGAAATCGCTGACTCGCGAACAGTCGCGAAATCGCGGACTCGCGAACACTCGCGAACACCCGCGAAATCGCGGACTCGCGAAATCGCGGACTCGCGAACTCTCGCGAAATCGCGGACTCGCGAACACTCGCGAAATCGCGGACTCTCGAACAATCCCGAAATTGCGGACTCGCGAACACCCGCGAAATCGCGGACTCGCGAAATCGCGAACACTCGCGAATTCGCGGACTCGCGAACACTCCCAAAATCGCGGCCTCGCGAACACTCGCAAAATCGCGAAATCGCGGACTCGCGGACACTCGCGAAATCGCGGACTCGCGAACACCCGCGAAATCGCGGACTCGCGAAATCGCTGACTCGCGAACAGTCGCGAAATCGCGGACTCGCGAAATCACGGACTCGCAACACTCCCGAAATCGCGGACTCGCGAACACCCGCGAAATCGCGGACTCGCGAACACCCGCGAAATCGCGGACTCGCGAAATCGCGGACTCGCGAACACTCCCGAAATCGCGGACTCGCGAACACTCCCGAAATCGCGGACTCGCGAACACCCGCGAAATCGCGGACTCGCGAACACCCGCGAAATCGCGGACTCGCGAAATCGCGGACTCGCGAACACTCGCGAAATCGCGTACTCTCGAACAATCCCGAAATCGCGAACTCTCGAACAATCCCGAAATTGCGGACTCGCGAACACCCGCGAAATAGCGGACTCGCGAAATCGCGAACACTCGCGAATTCGCGGACTCGCGAACACTCGCGAAATCGCGGACTCGCGAACACTCGCGAAATCGCGGACTCGCGAACACTCCCGAAATCGCGAACTCGCGAACACTCGCGAAATCGCGGACTCGCGAACACTCCCGAAATAGCGGACTCGCGAACACCCACGAAATCGCAGACTCGCGAACACCCGCGAAATCGCGGACTCGCGAACACCCGCGAAATCGCGGACTCGCGAACACCCGCGAAATCGGGGACTCGCGAACACTCGCGAAATCGCGGACTGGCGAACACCCGGGAAATCGCGAAATCGCGGACTCGCGAACACCCGCGAAATCGCGGACTCGCGAACACTCCCGAAATCGCGGACTCGCGAACACTCCCGAAATCGCGGACTCGCGAACAACCGCGAAATCGCGGACTCGCGAAATCGCGAACACTCGCGAATTCGCGGACTCGCGAACACTCGCGAATTCGCGGACTCGCGAACACCCGCGAAATCTCCCGAAATCGCGGACTCGCGAACACCCGCGAAATCGCGGACTCGCGAACACCCGCGAAATCGCGGACTCGCGAACACCCGCGAAATCGCGGACTCGCGAAATCACGGACTCGCGAAATCACGGACTCGCAACACTCCCGAAATCGCGGACTCGCGAACACCCGCGAAATCGCGGACTCGCGAACACCCGCGAAATCGCGGACTCGCGAAATCGCGGACTCGCGAACACTCGCGAAATCGCGGACTCTCGAACAATCCCGAAATCGCGAACTCTCGAACAATCCCGAAATTGCGGACTCGCGAACACCCGCGAAATAGCGGACTCGCGAAATCGCGAACACTCGCGAATTCGCGGACTCGCGAACACTCGCGAAATCGCGGACTCGCGAACACCCGCGAAATCGCGGACTCGCGAACACTCCCGAAATCGCGGACTCGCGAACACCTGCGAAATCGCGAACACTCCCGAAATCGCGGACTCGCGAACACCCGCGAAATCGCGGACTCGCGAACACTCGCGAAATCGCGGACTTGCGAACTCTCCCGAAATCGCGGACTCGCGAAAACCCGCGAAATCGCGGACTCGCGAACACCCGCGAAATCGCGGACTCGCGAAATCGCGGACTCGCGAACACTCCCGAAATCGCGGACTCGCGGATACGCGAAATCGCGAACACCCGCGAAATCGCGGACTCGCGAAATCGCGGACTCGCGAACACCCGCGAAATCGCGGACTCGCGAAATCGCGGACTCGCGAAATCACGGACTCGCGAAATCGCGGACTCGCGAACACTCCCGAAATCGCGGACTCGCGAACACTCGCGAACACTCGCAAAATCGCGAAATCGCGGACTCGCAAAATCGCGGACTCGCGGACACTCGCGAAATCGCGGACACTCGCGAAATCGCGGACTCGCGAACACCCGCGAAATCGCGTACTCGCGAACACTCGCGAAATCGCGGACTCGCGAAATCGCGGACTCGCGAACACTCCCGAAATCGCGGACACTCCCGAAATCGCGGACTCGGGAACACCAGCGAAATCGCGGACTCGCGGACACCCGCGAAATCGCGGACTCGCGAACACTCCCGAAATCGCGGACTCGCGAACACGCCCGAAATCGCGGACTCGCGAACACCAGCGAAATCGCGGACTCGCGAACACTCCCGAAATCGCGGACTCGCGAAAACACCCGCGAAATCGCGGACTCGCGAACACCCGCGAAATCGCGGAATCGCGAACACCCGCGAAATCGCGGACTCGCGAATACTCCCGACATCGCGGACTCGCGAACACTCCCGAAATCGCGGACTCGCGAACACCCGCGGACTCGCGAACACTCGCGAAATCGCGGACTCGCGAACTCTCCCGAAATCGCGGACTCGCGAAAACCCGCGAAATCGCGGACTCGGGAACACTCGCGAAATCGCGGACTCGCGAACACTCCCGAAATCGCGGACTCGCGAACACCCGCGAAATCGCGCACTCGCGAACACCCGCGAAATCGCGGACTCGCGAACACCCGCGAAATCGCGGACTCGCGAACACCCGCGAAATCGCGGACTCGCGGACACTCGCGAAATCGCGGACTCGCGAACCCCCGCGAAATCGCGGACTCGCGAACACTCCCGAAATCGCGAACACCCGCGAAATCGCGGACTCGCGAACACCCGCGAAATCGCGGACTCGCGAACACCCGCGAAATCGCGGACTCGCGAACACCCGCGAAATCGCGGACTCGCGAACACCCGCGAAATCGCGGACTCGCGAACACCCGCGAAATCGGGGACTCGCGAACACTCGCGAAATCGCGGACTGGCGAACACCCGGGAAATCGCGAAATCGCGGACTCGCGAACACCCGCGAAATCGCGGACTCGCGAACACTCCCGAAATCGCGGACTCGCGAACACTCCCGAAATCGCGGACTCGCGAACAACCGCGAAATCGCGGACTCGCGAACACCCGCGAAATCGCGGACTCGCGAACATCCGCGAAATCTCCCGAAATCGCGGACTCGCGAACACCCGCGAAATCTCCCGAAATCGCGGACTCGCGAACACTCCCGAAATCGCGGACTCGCGAACACCCGCGAAATCGCGGACTCGCGAACACCCGCGAAATCGCGGACTCGCGAACACCCGCGAAATCTCCCGAAATCGCGGACTCGCGAACACTCCCGAAATCGCGGACTCGCGAACACCCGCGAAATCGCTGACTCGCGAACAGTCGCGAAATCGCGGACTCGCGAACACTCGCGAACACCCGCGAAATCGCGGACTCGCGAAATCGCGGACTCGCGAACTCTCGCGAAATCGCGGACTCGCGAACACTCGCGAAATCGCGGACTCTCGAACAATCCCGAAATTGCGGACTCGCGAACACCCGCGAAATCGCGGACTCGCGAAATCGCGAACACTCGCGAATTCGCGGACTCGCGAACACTCCCAAAATCGCGGCCTCGCGAACACTCGCAAAATCGCGAAATCGCGGACTCGCGGACACTCGCGAAATCGCGGACTCGCGAACACCCGCGAAATCGCGGACTCGCGAAATCGCGGACTCGCGAACACTCGCGAAATCGCGGACTCGCGAACACCCGCGAAATCGCGGACTCGCGAACACCCGCGAAATCGCGGACTCGCGAACACCCGCGAAATCTCCCGAAATCGCGGACTCGCGAACACTCCCGAAATCGCGGACTCGCGAACACCCGCGAAATCGCTGACTCGCGAACAGTCGCGAAATCGCGGACTCGCGAAATCACGGACTCGCAACACTCCCGAAATCGCGGACTCGCGAACACCCGCGAAATCGCGGACTCGCGAACACCCGCGAAATCGCGGACTCGCGAAATCGCGGACTCGCGAACACTCCCGAAATCGCGGACTCGCGAACACTCCCGAAATCGCGGACTCGCGAACACCCGCGAAATCGCGGACTCGCGAACACCCGCGAAATCGCGGACTCGCGAAATCGCGGACTCGCGAACACTCGCGAAATCGCGGACTCTCGAACAATCCCGAAATCGCGAACCCTCGAACAATCCCGAAATTGCGGACTCGCGAACACCCGCGAAATAGCGGACTCGCGAAATCGCGAACACTCGCGAATTCGCGGACTCGCGAACACTCGCGAAATCGCGGACTCGCGAACACTCGCGAAATCGCGGACTCGCGAACACTCCCGAAATCGCGAACTCGCGAACACTCGCGAAATCGCGGACTCGCGAACACTCCCGAAATAGCGGACTCGCGAACACCCACGAAATCGCAGACTCGCGAACACCCGCGAAATCGCGGACTCGCGAACACCCGCGAAATCGCGGACTCGCGAACACCCGCGAAATCGGGGACTCGCGAACACTCGCGAAATCGCGGACTGGCGAACACCCGGGAAATCGCGAAATCGCGGACTCGCGAACACCCGCGAAATCGCGGACTCGCGAACACTCCCGAAATCGCGGACTCGCGAACACTCCCGAAATCGCGGACTCGCGAACAACCGCGAAATCGCGGACTCGCGAAATCGCGAACACTCGCGAATTCGCGGACTCGCGAACACTCGCGAATTCGCGGACTCGCGAACACCCGCGAAATCTCCCGAAATCGCGGACTCGCGAACACCCGCGAAATCGCGGACTCGCGAACACCCGCGAAATCGCGGACTCGCGAACACCCGCGAAATCGCGGACTCGCGAACACCCGCGAAATCGGGGACTCGCGAACACTCGCGAAATCGCGGACTGGCGAACACCCGGGAAATCGCGAAATCGCGGACTCGCGAACACCCGCGAAATCGCGGACTCGCGAACACTCCCGAAATCGCGGACTCGCGAACACTCCCGAAATCGCGGACTCGCGAACAACCGCGAAATCGCGGACTCGCGAAATCGCGAACACTCGCGAATTCGCGGACTCGCGAACACTCGCGAATTCGCGGACTCGCGAACACCCGTGAAATCTCCCGAAATCGCGGACTCGCGAACACCCGCGAAATCGCGGACTCGCGAACACCCGCGAAATCGCGGACTCGCGAACACCCGCGAAATCGCGGACTCGCGAACACCCGCGAAATCTCCCGAAATCGCGGACTCGCGAACACTCCCGAAATCGCGGACTCGCGAACACCCGCGAAATCGCTGACTCGCGAACAGTCGCGAAATCGCGGACTCGCGAACACTCGCGAACACCCGCGAAATCGCGGACTCGCGAAATCGCGGACTCGCGAACTCTCGCGAACACCCGCGAAATCGCGGACTCGCGAAATCGCGGACTCGCGAACACTCGCGAAATCGCGGACTCGCGAACACCCGCGAAATCGCGGACTCGCGAACACCCGCGAAATCGCGGACTCGCGAACACCCGCGAAATCTCCCGAAATCGCGGACTCGCGAACACTCCCGAAATCGCGGACTCGCGAACACCCGCGAAATCGCTGACTCGCGAACAGTCGCGAAATCGCGGACTCGCGAACACTCGCGAACACCCGCGAAATCGCGGACTCGCGAAATCGCGGACTCGCGAACTCTCGCGAAATCGCGGACTCGCGAACACTCGCGAAATCGCGGACTCTCGAACAATCCCGAAATTGCGGACTCGCGAACACCCGCGAAATCGCGGACTCGCGAAATCGCGAACACTCGCGAATTCGCGGACTCGCGAACACTCCCAAAATCGCGGCCTCGCGAACACTCGCAAAATCGCGAAATCGCGGACTCGCGGACACTCGCGAAATCGCGGACTCACGAACACCCGCGAAATCGCGGACTCGCGAAATCACGGACTCGCGAACACTCGCGAAATCGCGGACTCGCGAACACTCCCGAAATAGCGGACTCGCGAACACCCGCGAAATCGCAGACTCGCGAACACCCGCGAAATCGCGGACTCGCGAACACTCGCGAAATCGCGGACTCTCGAACAATCCCGAAATTGCGGACTCGCGAACACCCGCGAAATAGCGGACTCGCGAAATCGCGAACACTCGCGAATTCGCGGACTCGCGAACACTCGCGAAATCGCGGACTCGCGAACACTCCCGAAATAGCGGACTCGCGAACACCCGCGAAATCGCAGACTCGCGAACACCCGCGAAATCGCGGACTCGCGAAATCGCGAACACTCGCGAAATCGCGGACTCTCGAACAATCCCGAAATCGCGAACTCTCGAACAATCCCGAAATTGCGGACTCGCGAACACCCGCGAAATAGCAGACTCGCGAAATCGCGAACACTCGCGAATTCGCGGACTCGCGAACACTCGCGAAATCGCGGACTCGCGAACACTCGCGAAATCGCGGACTCGCGAAATCGCGGACTCGCGAACTCTCGCGAAATCGCGGACTCGCGAACACTCGCGAAATCGCGGACTCTCGAACAATCCCGAAATTGCGGACTCGCGAACACCCGCGAAATCGCGGACTCGCGAAATCGCGAACACTCGCGAATTCGCGGACTCGCGAACACTCCCAAAATCGCGGCCTCGCGAACACTCGCAAAATCGCGAAATCGCGGACTCGCGGACACTCGCGAAATCGCGGACTCACGAACACCCGCGAAATCGCGGACTCGCGAAATCACGGACTCGCGAAATCACGGACTCGCAACACTCCCGAAATCGCGGACTCGCGAACACCCGCGAAATCGCGGACTCGCGAACACCCGCGAAATCGCGGACTCGCGAAATCGCGGACTCGCGAACACTCCCGAAATCGCGGACTCGCGAACACTCCCGAAATCGCGGACTCGCGAACACCCGCGAAATCGCGGACTCGCGAACACCCGCGAAATCGCGGACTCGCGAAATCGCGGACTCGCGAACACTCGCGAAATCGCGAAATCGCGGACTCGCGAACACTCCCGAAATCGCGAACTCGCGAACACTCGCGAAATCGTGGACTCGCGAACACTCCCGAAATAGCGGACTCGCGAACACCCGCGAAATCGCAGACTCGCGAACACCCGCGAAATCGCGGACTCGCGAAATCGCGGACTCGCGAACACTCGCGAAATCGCGGACTCTCGAACAATCCCGAAATTGCGGACTCGCGAACACCCGCGAAATAGCGGACTCGCGAAATCGCGAACACTCGCGAATTCGCGGACTCGCGAACACTCGCGAAATCGCGGACTCGCGAACACTCCCGAAATAGCGGACTCGCGAACACCCGCGAAATCGCAGACTCGCGAACACCCGCGAAATCGCGGACTCGCGAAATCGCGAAAACTCGCGAAATCGCGGACTCGCGAACACCCGCGAAATCGCGGACTCGCGAACACCCGCGAAATCTCCCGAAATCGCGGACTCGCGAACACTCCCGAAATCGCGGACTCGCGAACACCCGCGAAATCGCTGACTCGCGAACAGTCGCGAAATCGCGGACTCGCGAAATCACGGACTCGCAACACTCCCGAAATCGCGGACTCGCGAACACCCGCGAAATCGCGGACTCGCGAACACCCGCGAAATCGCGGACTCGCGAAATCGCGGACTCGCGAACACTCCCGAAATCGCGGACTCGCGAACACTCCCGAAATCGCGGACTCGCGAACACCCGCGAAATCGCGGACTCGCGAACACCCGCGAAATCGCGGACTCGCGAAATCGCGGACTCGCGAACACTCGCGAAATCGCGGACTCTCGAACAATCCCGAAATCGCGAACTCTCGAACAATCCCGAAATTGCGGACTCGCGAACACCCGCGAAATAGCGGACTCGCGAAATCGCGAACACTCGCGAATTCGCGGACTCGCGAACACTCGCGAAATCGCGGACTCGCGAACACTCGCGAAATCGCGGACTCGCGAACACTCCCGAAATCGCGAACTCGCGAACACTCGCGAAATCGCGGTCTCGCGAACACTCCCGAAATAGCGGACTCGCGAACACCCACGAAATCGCAGACTCGCGAACACCCGCGAAATCGCGGACTCGCGAACACCCGCGAAATCGCGGACTCGCGAACACCCGCGAAATCGGGGACTCGCGAACACTCGCGAAATCGCGGACTGGCGAACACCCGGGAAATCGCGAAATCGCGGACTCGCGAACACCCGCGAAATCGCGGACTCGCGAACACTCCCGAAATCGCGGACTCGCGAACACTCCCGAAATCGCGGACTCGCGAACAACCGCGAAATCGCGGACTCGCGAAATCGCGAACACTCGCGAATTCGCGGACTCGCGAACACTCGCGAATTCGCGGACTCGCGAACACCCGCGAAATCTCCCGAAATCGCGGACTCGCGAACACCCGCGAAATCGCGGACTCGCGAACACCCGCGAAATCGCGGACTCGCGAACACCCGCGAAATCGCGGACTCGCGAAATCACGGACTCGCGAAATCACGGACTCGCAACACTCCCGAAATCGCGGACTCGCGAACACCCGCGAAATCGCGGACTCGCGAACACCCGCGAAATCGCGGACTCGCGAAATCGCGGACTCGCGAACACTCGCGAAATCGCGGACTCTCGAACAATCCCGAAATCGCGAACTCTCGAACAATCCCGAAATTGCGGACTCGCGAACACCCGCGAAATAGCGGACTCGCGAAATCGCGAACACTCGCGAATTCGCGGACTCGCGAACACTCGCGAAATCGCGGACTCGCGAACACTCGCGAAATCGCGGACTCGCGAACACTCCCGAAATCGCGAACTCACGAACACTCGCGAAATCGCGGACTCGCGAACACTCCCGAAATAGCGGACTCGCGAACACCCGCGAAATCGCAGACTCGCGAACACCCGCGAAATCGCGGACTCGCGAAATCGCGGACTCGCGAACACTCGCGAAATCGCGGACTCTCGAACAATACCGAAATTGCGGATTCGCGAAAACCCGCGAAATAGCGGACTCGCGAAATCGCGAACACTCGCGAACACTCGCGAAATCGCGGACTCGCGAACACTCCCGAAATAGCGGACTCGAGAACACCCGCGAAATCGCAGACTCGCGAACACCCGCGAAATCGCGGACTCGCGAAATCGCGAACACTCGCGAAATCGCGGACTCTCGAACAATCCCGAAATTGCGGACTCGCGAACACCCGCGAAATAGCGGACTCGCGAAATCGCGAACACTCGCGAATTCGCGGACTCGCGAACACTCGCGAAATCGCGGACTCGCGAACACTCCCGAAATCGCGAACTCGCGAACACCCGCGAAATCGCGGACTCGCGAACACCCGCGAAATCGCGGACTCGCGAACACCCGCGAAATCGCGGACTCGCGAACACTCCCGAAATCGCGGACTCGCGAACACCTGCGAAATCGCGAACACTCCCGAAATCGCGGACTCGCGAACACCCGCGAAATCGCGGACTCGCGAACACTCGCGAAATCGCGGACTTGCGAACTCTCCCGAAATCGCGGACTCGCGAAAACCCGCGAAATCGCGGACTCGCGAACACCCGCGAAATCGCGGACTCGCGAAATCGCGGACTCGCGAACACTCCCGAAATCGCGGACTCGCGGATACGCGAAATCGCGAACACCCGCGAAATCGCGGACTCGCGAAATCGCGGACTCGCGAACACCCGCGAAATCGCGGACTCGCGAAATCGCGGACTCGCGAAATCACGGACTCGCGAAATCGCGGACTCGCGAACACTCCCGAAATCGCGGACTCGCGAACACTCGCGAACACTCGCAAAATCGCGAAATCGCGGACTCGCAAAATCGCGGACTCGCGGACACTCGCGAAATCGCGGACACTCGCGAAATCGCGGACTCGCGAACACCCGCGAAATCGCGTACTCGCGAACACTCGCGAAATCGCGGACTCGCGAAATCGCGGACTCGCGAACACTCCCGAAATCGCGGACACTCCCGAAATCGCGGACTCGGGAACACCAGCGAAATCGCGGACTCGCGGACACCCGCGAAATCGCGGACTCGCGAACACTCCCGAAATCGCGGACTCGCGAACACGTCCGAAATCGCGGACTCGCGAACACCAGCGAAATCGCGGACTCGCGAACACTCCCGAAATCGCGGACTCGCGAAAACACCCGCGAAATCGCGGACTCGCGAACACCCGCGAAATCGCGGAATCGCGAACACCCGCGAAATCGCGGACTCGCGAATACTCCCGACATCGCGGACTCGCGAACACTCCCGAAATCGCGGACTCGCGAACACCCGCGGACTCGCGAACACTCGCGAAATCGCGGACTCGCGAACTCTCCCGAAATCGCGGACTCGCGAAAACCCGCGAAATCGCGGACTCGGGAACACTCGCGAAATCGCGGACTCGCGAACACTCCCGAAATCGCGGACTCGCGAACACCCGCGAAATCGCGCACTCGCGAACACCCGCGAAATCGCGGACTCGCGAACACCCGCGAAATCGCGGACTCGCGAACACCCGCGAAATCGCGGACTCGCGGACACTCGCGAAATCGCGGACTCGCGAACCCCCGCGAAATCGCGGACTCGCGAACACTCCCGAAATCGCGAACACCCGCGAAATCGCGGACTCGCGAACACCCGCGAAATCGCGGACTCGCGAACACCCGCGAAATCGCGGACTCGCGAACACCCGCGAAATCGCGGACTCGCGAACACCCGCGAAATCGCGGACTCGCGAACACCCGCGAAATCGGGGACTCGCGAACACTCGCGAAATCGCGGACTGGCGAACACCCGGGAAATCGCGAAATCGCGGACTCGCGAACACCCGCGAAATCGCGGACTCGCGAACACTCCCGAAATCGCGGACTCGCGAACACTCCCGAAATCGCGGACTCGCGAACAACCGCGAAATCGCGGACTCGCGAACACCCGCGAAATCGCGGACTCGCGAACATCCGCGAAATCTCCCGAAATCGCGGACTCGCGAACACCCGCGAAATCTCCCGAAATCGCGGACTCGCGAACACTCCCGAAATCGCGGACTCGCGAACACCCGCGAAATCGCGGACTCGCGAACACCCGCGAAATCGCGGACTCGCGAACACCCGCGAAATCTCCCGAAATCGCGGACTCGCGAACACTCCCGAAATCGCGGACTCGCGAACACCCGCGAAATCGCTGACTCGCGAACAGTCGCGAAATCGCGGACTCGCGAACACTCGCGAACACCCGCGAAATCGCGGACTCGCGAAATCGCGGACTCGCGAACTCTCGCGAAATCGCGGACTCGCGAACACTCGCGAAATCGCGGACTCTCGAACAATCCCGAAATTGCGGACTCGCGAACACCCGCGAAATCGCGGACTCGCGAAATCGCGAACACTCGCGAATTCGCGGACTCGCGAACACTCCCAAAATCGCGGCCTCGCGAACACTCGCAAAATCGCGAAATCGCGGACTCGCGGACACTCGCGAAATCGCGGACTCGCGAACACCCGCGAAATCGCGGACTCGCGAAATCGCGGACTCGCGAACACTCGCGAAATCGCGGACTCGCGAACACCCGCGAAATCGCGGACTCGCGAACACCCGCGAAATCGCGGACTCGCGAACACCCGCGAAATCTCCCGAAATCGCGGACTCGCGAACACTCCCGAAATCGCGGACTCGCGAACACCCGCGAAATCGCTGACTCGCGAACAGTCGCGAAATCGCGGACTCGCGAAATCACGGACTCGCAACACTCCCGAAATCGCGGACTCGCGAACACCCGCGAAATCGCGGACTCGCGAACACCCGCGAAATCGCGGACTCGCGAAATCGCGGACTCGCGAACACTCCCGAAATCGCGGACTCGCGAACACTCCCGAAATCGCGGACTCGCGAACACCCGCGAAATCGCGGACTCGCGAAAACCCGCGAAATCGCGGACTCTCGAAATCGCGGACTCGCGAACACTCGCGAAATCGCGGACTCTCGAACAATCCCGAAATCGCGAACTCTCGAACAATCCCGAAATTGCGGACTCGCGAACACCCGCGAAATAGCGGACTCGCGAAATCGCGAACACTCGCGAATTCGCGGACTCGCGAACACTCGCGAAATCGCGGACTCGCGAACACTCGCGAAATCGCGGACTCGCGAACACTCCCGAAATCGCGAACTCGCGAACACTCGCGAAATCGCGGACTCGCGAACACTCCCGAAATAGCGGACTCGCGAACACCCACGAAATCGCAGACTCGCGAACACCCGCGAAATCGCGGACTCGCGAACACCCGCGAAATCGCGGACTCGCGAACACCCGCGAAATCGGGGACTCGCGAACACTCGCGAAATCGCGGACTGGCGAACACCCGGGAAATCGCGAAATCGCGGACTCGCGAACACCCGCGAAATCGCGGACTCGCGAACACTCCCGAAATCGCGGACTCGCGAACACTCCCGAAATCGCGGACTCGCGAACAACCGCGAAATCGCGGACTCGCGAAATCGCGAACACTCGCGAATTCGCGGACTCGCGAACACTCGCGAATTCGCGGACTCGCGAACACCCGCGAAATCTCCCGAAATCGCGGACTCGCGAACACCCGCGAAATCGCGGACTCGCGAACACCCGCGAAATCGCGGACTCGCGAACACCCGCGAAATCGCGGACTCGCGAACACCCGCGAAATCGCGGACTCGCGAACACCCGCGAAATCGGGGACTCGCGAACACTCGCGAAATCGCGGACTGGCGAACACCCGGGAAATCGCGAAATCGCGGACTCGCGAACACCCGCGAAATCGCGGACTCGCGAACACTCCCGAAATCGCGGACTCGCGAACACTCCCGAAATCGCGGACTCGCGAACAACCGCGAAATCGCGCACTCGCGAAATCGCGGACTCTCGAACAATCCCGAAATCGCGAACTCTCGAACAATCCCGAAATTGCGGACTCGCGAACACCCGCGAAATAGCGGACTCGCGAAATCGCGAACACTCGCGAATTCGCGGACTCGCGAACACTCGCGAAATCGCGGACTCGCGAACACTCGCGAAATCGCGGACTCGCGAACACTCCCGAAATCGCGAACTCGCGAACACTCGCGAAATCGCGGACTCGCGAACACTCCCGAAATAGCGGACTCGCGAACACCCACGAAATCGCAGACTCGCGAACACCCGCGAAATCGCGGACTCGCGAACACCCGCGAAATCGCGGACTCGCGAACACCCGCGAAATCGGGGACTCGCGAACACTCGCGAAATCGCGGACTGGCGAACACCCGGGAAATCGCGAAATCGCGGACTCGCGAACACCCGCGAAATCGCGGACTCGCGAACACTCCCGAAATCGCGGACTCGCGAACACTCCCGAAATCGCGGACTCGCGAACAACCGCGAAATCGCGGACTCGCGAAATCGCGAACACTCGCGAATTCGCGGACTCGCGAACACTCGCGAATTCGCGGACTCGCGAACACCCGCGAAATCTCCCGAAATCGCGGACTCGCGAACACCCGCGAAATCGCGGACTCGCGAACACCCGCGAAATCGCGGACTCGCGAACACCCGCGAAATCGCGGACTCGCGAACACCCGCGAAATCGCGGACTCGCGAACACCCGCGAAATCGGGGACTCGCGAACACTCGCGAAATCGCGGACTGGCGAACACCCGGGAAATCGCGAAATCGCGGACTCGCGAACACCCGCGAAATCGCGGACTCGCGAACACTCCCGAAATCGCGGACTCGCGAACACTCCCGAAATCGCGGACTCGCGAACAACCGCGAAATCGCGGACTCGCGAAATCGCGAACACTCGCGAATTCGCGGACTCGCGAACACTCGCGAATTCGCGGACTCGCGAACACCCGTGAAATCTCCCGAAATCGCGGACTCGCGAACACCCGCGAAATCGCGGACTCGCGAACACCCGCGAAATCGCGGACTCGCGAACACCCGCGAAATCGCGGACTCGCGAACACCCGCGAAATCTCCCGAAATCGCGGACTCGCGAACACTCCCGAAATCGCGGACTCGCGAACACCCGCGAAATCGCTGACTCGCGAACAGTCGCGAAATCGCGGACTCGCGAACACTCGCGAACACCCGCGAAATCGCGGACTCGCGAAATCGCGGACTCGCGAACTCTCGCGAACACCCGCGAAATCGCGGACTCGCGAAATCGCGGACTCGCGAACACTCGCGAAATCGCGGACTCGCGAACACCCGCGAAATCGCGGACTCGCGAACACCCGCGAAATCTCCCGAAATCGCGGACTCGCGAACACTCCCGAAATCGCGGACTCGCGAACACCCGCGAAATCGCTGACTCGCGAACAGTCGCGAAATCGCGGACTCGCGAACACTCGCGAACACCCGCGAAATCGCGGACTCGCGAAATCGCGGACTCGCGAACTCTCGCGAAATCGCGGACTCGCGAACACTCGCGAAATCGCGGACTCTCGAACAATCCCGAAATTGCGGACTCGCGAACACCCGCGAAATCGCGGACTCGCGAAATCGCGAACACTCGCGAATTCGCGGACTCGCGAACACTCCCAAAATCGCGGCCTCGCGAACACTCGCAAAATCGCGAAATCGCGGACTCGCGGACACTCGCGAAATCGCGGACTCACGAACACCCGCGAAATCGCGGACTCGCGAAATCACGGACTCGCGAACACTCGCGAAATCGCGGACTCGCGAACACTCCCGAAATAGCGGACTCGCGAAAACCCGCGAAATCGTAGACTCGCGAACACCCGCGAAATCGCGGACTCGCGAAATCGCGGACTCGCGAACACTCGCGAAATCGCGGACTCTCGAACAATCCCGAAATTGCGGACTCGCGAACACCCGCGAAATAGCGGACTCGCGAAATCGCGAACACTCGCGAAATCGCGGACTCTCGAACAATCCCGAAATCGCGAACTCTCGAACAATCCCGAAATTGCGGACTCGCGAACACCCGCGAAATAGCGGACTCGCGAAATCGCGAACACTCGCGAATTCGCGGACTCGCGAACACTCGCGAAATCGCGGACTCGCGAACACTCGCGAAATCGCGGACTCGCGAAATCGCGGACTCGCGAACTCTCGCGAAATCGCGGACTCGCGAACACTCGCGAAATCGCGGACTCTCGAACAATCCCGAAATTGCGGACTCGCGAACACCCGCGAAATCGCGGACTCGCGAAATCGCGAACACTCGCGAATTCGCGGACTCGCGAACACTCCCAAAATCGCGGCCTCGCGAACACTCGCAAAATCGCGAAATCGCGGACTCGCGGACACTCGCGAAATCGCGGACTCACGAACACCCGCGAAATCGCGGACTCGCGAAATCACGGACTCGCGAAATCACGGACTCGCAACACTCCCGAAATCGCGAACTCTCGAACAATCCCGAAATTGCGGACTCGCGAAATCGCGGACTCGCGAACACTCGCGAAATCGCGGACTCGCGAACACTCCCGAAATCGCGGACTCGCGAACACCCGCGAAATCGCGGACTCGCGAACACCCGCAAAATCGCGGACTCGCGAATACTCCCGAAATCGCGGACTCGCGAACACTCCCGAAATCGCGGACTCGCGAACACCCGCGAAATCGCGGACTCGCGGACACTCGCGAAATCGCGGACTCGCGAACCCCCGCGAAATCGCGGACTCGCGAACACTCCCGAAATCGCGAACACCCGCGAAATCGAACAATCCCGAAATTGCGGACTCGCGAACACCCGCGAAATCGCGGACTCGCGAACACCCGCGAAATCGGGGACTCGCGAACACTCGCGAAATCGCGGACTGGCGAACACCCGGGAAATCGCGAAATCGCGGACTCGCGAACACCCGCGAAATCGCGGACTCGCGAACACTCCCGAAATCGCGGACTCGCGAACACTCCCGAAATCGCGAACACCCGCGAAATCGCGGACTCGCGAACACCCGCGAAATCGCGGACTCGCGAACACCCGCGAAATCGCGGACTCGCGAACACCCGCGAAATCGCGGACTCGCGAACACCCGCGAAATCGCGGACTCGCGAACACCCGCGAAATCGGGGACTCGCGAACACTCGCGAAATCGCGGACTGGCGAACACCCGGGAAATCGCGAAATCGCGGACTCGCGAACAACGGCGAAATCGCGGACTCGCGAACACTCCCGAAATCGCGGACTCGCGAACACTCCCGAAATCGCGGACTCGCGAACAACCGCGAAATCGCGGACTCGCGAAATCGCGAACACTCGCGAATTCGCGGACTCGCGAACACTCCCAAAATCGCGGCCTCGCGAACACTCGCAAAATCGCGAAATCGCGGACTCGCGGACACTCGCGAAATCGCGGACTCACGAACACCCGCGAAATCGCGGACTCGCGAAATCACGTACTCGCGAAATCACGGACTCGCAACACTCCCGAAATCGCGGACTCGCGAACACCCGCGAAATCGCGGACTCGCGAACACCCGCGAAATCGCGGACTCGCGAAATCGCAGACTCGCGAACACTCCCGAAATCGCGGACTCGCGAACACTCCCGAAATCGCGGACTCGCGAACACCCGCGAAATCGCGGACTCGCGAACACCCGCGAAATCGCGGACTCGCGAACACCCGCGAAATCGCGGACTCGCGAACACCCGCGAAATCGCAGACTCGCGAACACCCGCGAAATCGCGGACTCGCGAAATCGCGGACTCGCGAACACTCGCGAAATCGCGGACTCTCGAACAATCCCGAAATTGCGGACTCGCGAACACCCGCGAAATAGCGGACTCGCGAAATCGCGAACACTCGCGAATTCGCGGACTCGCGAACACTCGCGAAATCGCGGACTCGCGAACACTCCCGAAATAGCGGACTCGCGAACACCCGCGAAATCGCAGACTCGCGAACACCGGCGAAATCGCGGACTCGCGAAATCGCGAACACTCGCGAAATCGCGGACTCTCGAACAATCCCGAAATCGCGAACTCTCGAACAATCCCGAAATTGCGGACTCGCGAACACCCGCGAAATAGCGGACTCGCGAAATCGCGAACACTCGCGAAATCGCGGACTCGCGAACACTCGCGAAATCGCGGACTCGCGAACACTCGCGAAATCGCGGACTCGCGAACACTCCCGAAATCGCGGACTCGCGAACACCCGCGAAATCGCGGACTCGCGAACACCCGCGAAATCGCGGACTCGCGAATACTCCCGAAATCGCGGACTCGCGAACACTCCCGAAATCGCGGACTCGCGAACACCCGCGAAATCGCGGACTCGCGAACACCCGCGAAATCGCGGACTCGCGAACACCCGCGAAATCGCGGACTCGCGGACACTCGCGAAATTGCGGACTCGCGAACCCCCGCGAAATCGCGGACTCGCGAACACTCCCGAAATCGCGAACACCCGCGAAATCGAACAATCCCGAAATTTCGGACTCGCGAACACCCGCGAAATCGCGGACTCGCGAACACCCGCGAAATCGGGGACTCGCGAACACTCGCGAAATCGCGGCCTGGCGAACACCCGGGAAATCGCGAAATCGCGGACTCGCGAACACCCGCGAAATCGCGGACTCGCGAACACTCCCGAAATCGCGGACTCGCGAACACTCCCGAAATCGCGAACACCCGCGAAATCGCGGACTCGCGAACACCCGCGAAATCGCGGACTCGCGAACACCCGCGAAATCGCGGACTCGCGAACACCCGCGAAATCGCGGACTCGCGAACACCCGCGAAATCGCGGACTCGCGAACACCCGCGAAATCGGGGACTCGCGAACACTCGCGAAATCGCGGACTGGCGAACACCCGGGAAATCGCGAAATCGCGGACTCGCGAACACCCGCGAAATCGCGGACTCGCGAACACTCCCGAAATCGCGGACTCGCGAACACTCCCGAAATCGCGGACTCGCGAACAACCGCGAAATCGCGGACTCGCGAAATCGCGAACACTCGCGAATTCGCGGACTCGCGAACACTCCCAAAATCGCGGCCTCGCGAACACTCGCAAAATCGCGAAATCGCGGACTCGCGGACACTCGCGAAATCGCGGACTCACGAACACCCGCGAAATCGCGGACTCGCGAAATCACGGACTCGCGAAATCACGGACTCGCAACACTCCCGAAATCGCGGACTCGCGAACACCCGCGAAATCGCGGACTCGCGAACACCCGCGAAATCGCGGACTCGCGAAATCGCGGACTCGCGAACACTCCCGAAATCGCGGACTCGCGAACACTCCCGAAATCGCGGACTCGCGAACACCCGCGAAATCGCGGAATCGCGAACACCCGCGAAATCGCGGACTCGCGAAATCGCGGACTCGCGAACACTCGCGAAATCGCGGACTCTCGAACAATCCCGAAATCGCGAACTCTCGAACAATCCCGAAATTGCGGACTCGCGAACACCCGCGAAATAGCGGACTCGCGAAATCGCGAACACTCGCGAATTCGCGGACTCGCGAACACTCGCGAAATCGCGGACTCGCGAACACTCGCGAAATCGCGGACTCGCGAACACTCCCGAAATCGCGAACTCGCGAACACTCGCGAAATCGCGGACTCGCGAACACTCCCGAAATAGCGGACTCGCGAACACCCGCGAAATCGCAGACTCGCGAACACCCGCGAAATCGCGGACTCGCGAAATCGCGGACTCGCGAACACTCGCGAAATCGCGGACTCTCGAACAATCCCGAAATTGCGGACTCGCGAACACCCGCGAAATAGCGGACTCGCGAAATCGCGAACACTCGCGAATTCGCGGACTCGCGAACACTCGCGAAATCGCGGACTCGCGAACACTCCCGAAATAGCGGACTCGCGAACACCCGCGAAATCGCAGACTCGCGAACACCCGCGAAATCGCGGACTCGCGAAATCGCGAACACTCGCGAAATCGCGGACTCTCGAAAAATCCCGAAATCGCGAACTCTCGAACAATCCCGAAATTGCGGACTCGCGAACACCCGCGAAATAGCGGACTCGCGAAATCGCGAACACTCGCGAATTCGCGGACTCGCGAACACTCGCGAAATCGCGGACTCCCGAACACTCGCGAAATCGCGGACTCGCGAACACTCCCGAAATCGCGGACACTCCCGAAATCGCGGACTCGGGGACACTCGCGAAATCGCGGACTCACGAACACCCGCGAAATCGCGGACTCGCGAAATCACGGACTCGCGAAATCACGGACTCGCAACACTCCCGAAATCGCGGACTCGCGAACACCCGCGAAATCGCGGACTCGCGAACACCCGCGAAATCGCGGACTCGCGAAATCGCGGACTCGCGAACACTCGCGAAATCGCGGACTCTCGAACAATCCCGAAATCGCGAACTCTCGAACAATCCCGAAATTGCGGACTCGCGAACACCCGCGAAATAGCGGACTCGCGAAATCGCGAACACTCGCGAATTCGCGGACTCGCGAACACTCGCGAAATCGCGGACTCGCGAACACTCGCGAAATCGCGGACTCGCGAACACTCCCGAAATCGCGAACTCACGAACACCCGCGAAATCGCAGACTCGCGAACACCCGCGAAATCGCGGACTCGCGAAATCGCGGACTCGCGAACACTCGCGAAATCGCGGACTCTCGAACAATCCCGAAATTGCGGACTCGCGAACACCCGCGAAATAGCGGACTCGCGAAATCGCGAACACTCGCGAATTCGCGGACTCGCGAACACTCGCGAAATCGCGGACTCGCGAACACTCCCGAAATAGCGGACTCGCGAACACCCGCGAAATCGCAGACTCGCGAACACCCGCGAAATCGCGGACTCGCGAAATCGCGAACACTCGCGAAATCGCGGACTCTCGAAAAATCCCGAAATCGCGAACTCTCGAACAATCCCGAAATTGCGGACTCGCGAACACCCGCGAAATAGCGGACTCGCGAAATCGCGAACACTCGCGAATTCGCGGACTCGCGAACACTCGCGAAATCGCGGACTCCCGAACACTCGCGAAATCGCGGACTCGCGAACACTCCCGAAATCGCGGACACTCCCGAAATCGCGGACTCGGGGACACTCGCGAAATCGCGGACTCACGAACACCCGCGAAATCGCGGACTCGCGAAATCACGGACTCGCGAAATCACGGACTCGCAACACTCCCGAAATCGCGGACTCGCGAACACCCGCGAAATCGCGGACTCGCGAACACCCGCGAAATCGCGGACTCGCGAAATCGCGGACTCGCGAACACTCGCGAAATCGCGGACTCTCGAACAATCCCGAAATCGCGAACTCTCGAACAATCCCGAAATTGCGGACTCGCGAACACCCGCGAAATAGCGGACTCGCGAAATCGCGAACACTCGCGAATTCGCGGACTCGCGAACACTCGCGAAATCGCGGACTCGCGAACACTCGCGAAATCGCGGACTCGCGAACACTCCCGAAATCGCGAACTCACGAACACCCGCGAAATCGCAGACTCGCGAACACCCGCGAAATCGCGGACTCGCGAAATCGCGGACTCGCGAACACTCGCGAAATCGCGGACTCTCGAACAATACCGAAATTGCGGATTCGCGAAAACCCGCGAAATAGCGGACTCGCGAAATCGCGAACACTCGCGAACACTCGCGAAATCGCGGACTCGCGAACACTCCCGAAATAGCGGACTCGAGAACACCCGCGAAATCGCAGACTCGCGAACACCCGCGAAATCGCGGACTCGCGAAATCGCGAACACTCGCGAAATCGCGGACTCTCGAACAATCCCGAAATTGCGGACTCGCGAACACCCGCGAAATAGCGGACTCGCGAAATCGCGAACACTCGCGAATTCGCGGACTCGCGAACACTCGCGAAATCGCGGACTCGCGAACACCCGCGAAATCTCCCGAAATCGCGGACTCGCGAACACCCGCGAAATCGCGGACTCGCGAACACCCGCGAAATCGCGGACTCGCGAACACCCGCGAAATCGCGGACTCGCGAAATCACGGACTCGCGAAATCACGGACTCGCAACACTCCCGAAATCGCGGACTCGCGAACACCCGCGAAATCGCGGACTCGCGAACACCCGCGAAATCGCGGACTCGCGAAATCGCGGACTCGCGAACACTCGCGAAATCGCGGACTCTCGAACAATCCCGAAATCGCGAACTCTCGAACAATCCCGAAATTGCGGACTCGCGAACACCCGCGAAATAGCGGACTCGCGAAATCGCGAACACTCGCGAATTCGCGGACTCGCGAACACTCGCGAAATCGCGGACTCGCGAACACTCGCGAAATCGCGGACTCGCGAACACTCCCGAAATCGCGAACTCACGAACACTCGCGAAATCGCGGACTCGCGAACACTCCCGAAATAGCGGACTCGCGAACACCCGCGAAATCGCAGACTCGCGAACACCCGCGAAATCGCGGACTCGCGAAATCGCGGACTCGCGAACACTCGCGAAATCGCGGACTCTCGAACAATACCGAAATTGCGGATTCGCGAAAACCCGCGAAATAGCGGACTCGCGAAATCGCGAACACTCGCGAACACTCGCGAAATCGCGGACTCGCGAACACTCCCGAAATAGCGGACTCGAGAACACCCGCGAAATCGCAGACTCGCGAACACCCGCGAAATCGCGGACTCGCGAAATCGCGAACACTCGCGAAATCGCGGACTCTCGAACAATCCCGAAATTGCGGACTCGCGAACACCCGCGAAATAGCGGACTCGCGAAATCGCGAACACTCGCGAATTCGCGGACTCGCGAACACTCGCGAAATCGCGGACTCGCGAACACTCCCGAAATCGCGAACTCGCGAACACCCGCGAAATCGCGGACTCGCGAACACCCGCGAAATCGCGGACTCGCGAACACCCGCGAAATCGCGGACTCGCGAACACTCCCGAAATCGCGGACTCGCGAACACCTGCGAAATCGCGAACACTCCCGAAATCGCGGACTCGCGAACACCCGCGAAATCGCGGACTCGCGAACACTCGCGAAATCGCGGACTTGCGAACTCTCCCGAAATCGCGGACTCGCGAAAACCCGCGAAATCGCGGACTCGCGAACACCCGCGAAATCGCGGACTCGCGAAATCGCGGACTCGCGAACACTCCCGAAATCGCGGACTCGCGGATACGCGAAATCGCGAACACCCGCGAAATCGCGGACTCGCGAAATCGCGGACTCGCGAACACCCGCGAAATCGCGGACTCGCGAAATCGCGGACTCGCGAAATCACGGACTCGCGAAATCGCGGACTCGCGAACACTCCCGAAATCGCGGACTCGCGAACACTCGCGAACACTCGCAAAATCGCGAAATCGCGGACTCGCAAAATCGCGGACTCGCGGACACTCGCGAAATCGCGGACACTCGCGAAATCGCGGACTCGCGAACACCCGCGAAATCGCGTACTCGCGAACACTCGCGAAATCGCGGACTCGCGAAATCGCGGACTCGCGAACACTCCCGAAATCGCGGACACTCCCGAAATCGCGGACTCGGGAACACCAGCGAAATCGCGGACTCGCGGACACCCGCGAAATCGCGGACTCGCGAACACTCCCGAAATCGCGGACTCGCGAACACGCCCGAAATCGCGGACTCGCGAACACCAGCGAAATCGCGGACTCGCGAACACTCCCGAAATCGCGGACTCGCGAAAACACCCGCGAAATCGCGGACTCGCGAACACCCGCGAAATCGCGGAATCGCGAACACCCGCGAAATCGCGGACTCGCGAATACTCCCGACATCGCGGACTCGCGAACACTCCCGAAATCGCGGACTCGCGAACACCCGCGGACTCGCGAACACTCGCGAAATCGCGGACTCGCGAACTCTCCCGAAATCGCGGACTCGCGAAAACCCGCGAAATCGCGGACTCGGGAACACTCGCGAAATCGCGGACTCGCGAACACTCCCGAAATCGCGGACTCGCGAACACCCGCGAAATCGCGCACTCGCGAACACCCGCGAAATCGCGGACTCGCGAACACCCGCGAAATCGCGGACTCGCGAACACCCGCGAAATCGCGGACTCGCGGACACTCGCGAAATCGCGGACTCGCGAACCCCCGCGAAATCGCGGACTCGCGAACACTCCCGAAATCGCGAACACCCGCGAAATCGCGGACTCGCGAACACCCGCGAAATCGCGGACTCGCGAACACCCGCGAAATCGCGGACTCGCGAACACCCGCGAAATCGCGGACTCGCGAACACCCGCGAAATCGCGGACTCGCGAACACCCGCGAAATCGGGGACTCGCGAACACTCGCGAAATCGCGGACTGGCGAACACCCGGGAAATCGCGAAATCGCGGACTCGCGAACACCCGCGAAATCGCGGACTCGCGAACACTCCCGAAATCGCGGACTCGCGAACACTCCCGAAATCGCGGACTCGCGAACAACCGCGAAATCGCGGACTCGCGAACACCCGCGAAATCGCGGACTCGCGAACATCCGCGAAATCTCCCGAAATCGCGGACTCGCGAACACCCGCGAAATCTCCCGAAATCGCGGACTCGCGAACACTCCCGAAATCGCGGACTCGCGAACACCCGCGAAATCGCGGACTCGCGAACACCCGCGAAATCGCGGACTCGCGAACACCCGCGAAATCTCCCGAAATCGCGGACTCGCGAACACTCCCGAAATCGCGGACTCGCGAACACCCGCGAAATCGCTGACTCGCGAACAGTCGCGAAATCGCGGACTCGCGAACACTCGCGAACACCCGCGAAATCGCGGACTCGCGAATTCGCGGACTCGCGAACTCTCGCGAAATCGCGGACTCGCGAACACTCGCGAAATCGCGGACTCTCGAACAATCCCGAAATTGCGGACTCGCGAACACCCGCGAAATCGCGGACTCGCGAAATCGCGAACACTCGCGAATTCGCGGACTCGCGAACACTCCCAAAATCGCGGCCTCGCGAACACTCGCAAAATCGCGAAATCGCGGACTCGCGGACACTCGCGAAATCGCGGACTCGCGAACACCCGCGAAATCGCGGACTCGCGAAATCGCGGACTCGCGAACACTCGCGAAATCGCGGACTCGCGAACACCCGCGAAATCGCGGACTCGCGAACACCCGCGAAATCGCGGACTCGCGAACACCCGCGAAATCTCCCGAAATCGCGGACTCGCGAACACTCCCGAAATCGCGGACTCGCGAACACCCGCGAAATCGCTGACTCGCGAACAGTCGCGAAATCGCGGACTCGCGAAATCACGGACTCGCAACACTCCCGAAATCGCGGACTCGCGAACACCCGCGAAATCGCGGACTCGCGAACACCCGCGAAATCGCGGACTCGCGAAATCGCGGACTCGCGAACACTCCCGAAATCGCGGACTCGCGAACACTCCCGAAATCGCGGACTCGCGAACACCCGCGAAATCGCGGACTCGCGAACACCCGCGAAATCGCGGACTCGCGAAATCGCGGACTCGCGAACACTCGCGAAATCGCGGACTCTCGAACAATCCCGAAATCGCGAACCCTCGAACAATCCCGAAATTGCGGACTCGCGAACACCCGCGAAATAGCGGACTCGCGAAATCGCGAACACTCGCGAATTCGCGGACTCGCGAACACTCGCGAAATCGCGGACTCGCGAACACTCGCGAAATCGCGGACTCGCGAACACTCCCGAAATCGCGAACTCGCGAACACTCGCGAAATCGCGGACTCGCGAACACTCCCGAAATAGCGGACTCGCGAACACCCACGAAATCGCAGACTCGCGAACACCCGCGAAATCGCGGACTCGCGAACACCCGCGAAATCGCGGACTCGCGAACACCCGCGAAATCGGGGACTCGCGAACACTCGCGAAATCGCGGACTGGCGAACACCCGGGAAATCGCGAAATCGCGGACTCGCGAACACCCGCGAAATCGCGGACTCGCGAACACTCCCGAAATCGCGGACTCGCGAACACTCCCGAAATCGCGGACTCGCGAACAACCGCGAAATCGCGGACTCGCGAAATCGCGAAAACTCGCGAATTCGCGGACTCGCGAACACTCGCGAATTCGCGGACTCGCGAACACCCGCGAAATCTCCCGAAATCGCGGACTCGCGAACACCCGCGAAATCGCGGACTCGCGAACACCCGCGAAATCGCGGACTCGCGAACACCCGCGAAATCGCGGACTCGCGAACACCCGCGAAATCGGGGACTCGCGAACACTCGCGAAATCGCGGACTGGCGAACACCCGGGAAATCGCGAAATCGCGGACTCGCGAACACCCGCGAAATCGCGGACTCGCGAACACTCCCGAAATCGCGGACTCGCGAACACTCCCGAAATCGCGAACACCCGCGAAATCGCGGACTCGCGAACACCCGCGAAATCGCGGACTCGCGAACACCCGCGAAATCGCGGACTCGCGAACACCCGCGAAATCGCGGACTCGCGAACACCCGCGAAATCGCGGACTCGCGAACACCCGCGAAATCGGGGACTCGCGAACACTCGCGAAATCGCGGACTGGCGAACACCCGGGAAATCGCGAAATCGCGGACTCGCGAACACCCGCGAAATCGCGGACTCGCGAACACTCCCGAAATCGCGGACTCGCGAACACTCCCGAAATCGCGGACTCGCGAACAACCGCGAAATCGCGGACTCGCGAAATCGCGAACACTCGCGAATTCGCGGACTCGCGAACACTCCCAAAATCGCGGCCTCGCGAACACTCGCAAAATCGCGAAATCGCGGACTCGCGGACACTCGCGAAATCGCGGACTCACGAACACCCGCGAAATCGCGGACTCGCGAAATCACGTACTCGCGAAATCACGGACTCGCAACACTCCCGAAATCGCGGACTCGCGAACACCCGCGAAATCGCGGACTCGCGAACACCCGCGAAATCGCGGACTCGCGAAATCGCAGACTCGCGAACACTCCCGAAATCGCGGACTCGCGAACACTCCCGAAATCGCGGACTCGCGAACACCCGCGAAATCGCGGACTCGCGAACACCCGCGAAATCGCGGACTCGCGAACACCCGCGAAATCGCGGACTCGCGAACACCCGCGAAATCGCAGACTCGCGAACACCCGCGAAATCGCGGACTCGCGAAATCGCGGACTCGCGAACACTCGCGAAATCGCGGACTCTCGAACAATCCCGAAATTGCGGACTCGCGAACACCCGCGAAATAGCGGACTCGCGAAATCGCGAACACTCGCGAATTCGCGGACTCGCGAACACTCGCGAAATCGCGGACTCGCGAACACTCCCGAAATAGCGGACTCGCGAACACCCGCGAAATCGCAGACTCGCGAACACCGGCGAAATCGCGGACTCGCGAAATCGCGAACACTCGCGAAATCGCGGACTCTCGAACAATCCCGAAATCGCGAACTCTCGAACAATCCCGAAATTGCGGACTCGCGAACACCCGCGAAATAGCGGACTCGCGAAATCGCGAACACTCGCGAAATCGCGGACTCGCGAACACTCGCGAAATCGCGGACTCGCGAACACTCGCGAAATCGCGGACTCGCGAACACTCCCGAAATCGCGGACTCGCGAACACCCGCGAAATCGCGGACTCGCGAACACCCGCGAAATCGCGGACTCGCGAATACTCCCGAAATCGCGGACTCGCGAACACTCCCGAAATCGCGGACTCGCGAACACCCGCGAAATCGCGGACTCGCGAACACCCGCGAAATCGCGGACTCGCGAACACCCGCGAAATCGCGGACTCGCGGACACTCGCGAAATTGCGGACTCGCGAACCCCCGCGAAATCGCGGACTCGCGAACACTCCCGAAATCGCGAACACCCGCGAAATCGAACAATCCCGAAATTTCGGACTCGCGAACACCCGCGAAATCGCGGACTCGCGAACACCCGCGAAATCGGGGACTCGCGAACACTCGCGAAATCGCGGCCTGGCGAACACCCGGGAAATCGCGAAATCGCGGACTCGCGAACACCCGCGAAATCGCGGACTCGCGAACACTCCCGAAATCGCGGACTCGCGAACACTCCCGAAATCGCGAACACCCGCGAAATCGCGGACTCGCGAACACCCGCGAAATCGCGGACTCGCGAACACCCGCGAAATCGCGGACTCGCGAACACCCGCGAAATCGCGGACTCGCGAACACCCGCGAAATCGCGGACTCGCGAACACCCGCGAAATCGGGGACTCGCGAACACTCGCGAAATCGCGGACTGGCGAACACCCGGGAAATCGCGAAATCGCGGACTCGCGAACACCCGCGAAATCGCGGACTCGCGAACACTCCCGAAATCGCGGACTCGCGAACACTCCCGAAATCGCGGACTCGCGAACAACCGCGAAATCGCGGACTCGCGAAATCGCGAACACTCGCGAATTCGCGGACTCGCGAACACTCCCAAAATCGCGGCCTCGCGAACACTCGCAAAATCGCGAAATCGCGGACTCGCGGACACTCGCGAAATCGCGGACTCACGAACACCCGCGAAATCGCGGACTCGCGAAATCACGGACTCGCGAAATCACGGACTCGCAACACTCCCGAAATCGCGGACTCGCGAACACCCGCGAAATCGCGGACTCGCGAACACCCGCGAAATCGCGGACTCGCGAAATCGCGGACTCGCGAACACTCCCGAAATCGCGGACTCGCGAACACTCCCGAAATCGCGGACTCGCGAACACCCGCGAAATCGCGGAATCGCGAACACCCGCGAAATCGCGGACTCGCGAAATCGCGGACTCGCGAACACTCGCGAAATCGCGGACTCTCGAACAATCCCGAAATCGCGAACTCTCGAACAATCCCGAAATTGCGGACTCGCGAACACCCGCGAAATAGCGGACTCGCGAAATCGCGAACACTCGCGAATTCGCGGACTCGCGAACACTCGCGAAATCGCGGACTCGCGAACACTCGCGAAATCGCGGACTCGCGAACACTCCCGAAATCGCGAACTCGCGAACACTCGCGAAATCGCGGACTCGCGAACACTCCCGAAATAGCGGACTCGCGAACACCCGCGAAATCGCAGACTCGCGAACACCCGCGAAATCGCGGACTCGCGAAATCGCGGACTCGCGAACACTCGCGAAATCGCGGACTCTCGAACAATCCCGAAATTGCGGACTCGCGAACACCCGCGAAATAGCGGACTCGCGAAATCGCGAACACTCGCGAATTCGCGGACTCGCGAACACTCGCGAAATCGCGGACTCGCGAACACTCCCGAAATAGCGGACTCGCGAACACCCGCGAAATCGCAGACTCGCGAACACCCGCGAAATCGCGGACTCGCGAAATCGCGAACACTCGCGAAATCGCGGACTCTCGAAAAATCCCGAAATCGCGAACTCTCGAACAATCCCGAAATTGCGGACTCGCGAACACCCGCGAAATAGCGGACTCGCGAAATCGCGAACACTCGCGAATTCGCGGACTCGCGAACACTCGCGAAATCGCGGACTCCCGAACACTCGCGAAATCGCGGACTCGCGAACACTCCCGAAATCGCGGACACTCCCGAAATCGCGGACTCGGGGACACTCGCGAAATCGCGGACTCACGAACACCCGCGAAATCGCGGACTCGCGAAATCACGGACTCGCGAAATCACGGACTCGCAACACTCCCGAAATCGCGGACTCGCGAACACCCGCGAAATCGCGGACTCGCGAACACCCGCGAAATCGCGGACTCGCGAAATCGCGGACTCGCGAACACTCGCGAAATCGCGGACTCTCGAACAATCCCGAAATCGCGAACTCTCGAACAATCCCGAAATTGCGGACTCGCGAACACCCGCGAAATAGCGGACTCGCGAAATCGCGAACACTCGCGAATTCGCGGACTCGCGAACACTCGCGAAATCGCGGACTCGCGAACACTCGCGAAATCGCGGACTCGCGAACACTCCCGAAATCGCGAACTCACGAACACTCGCGAAATCGCGGACTCGCGAACACTCCCGAAATAGCGGACTCGCGAACACCCGCGAAATCGCAGACTCGCGAACACCCGCGAAATCGCGGACTCGCGAAATCGCGGACTCGCGAACACTCGCGAAATCGCGGACTCTCGAACAATACCGAAATTGCGGATTCGCGAAAACCCGCGAAATAGCGGACTCGCGAAATCGCGAACACTCGCGAACACTCGCGAAATCGCGGACTCGCGAACACTCCCGAAATAGCGGACTCGAGAACACCCGCGAAATCGCAGACTCGCGAACACCCGCGAAATCGCGGACTCGCGAAATCGCGAACACTCGCGAAATCGCGGACTCTCGAACAATCCCGAAATTGCGGACTCGCGAACACCCGCGAAATAGCGGACTCGCGAAATCGCGAACACTCGCGAATTCGCGGACTCGCGAACACTCGCGAAATCGCGGACTCGCGAACACTCCCGAAATCGCGAACTCGCGAACACCCGCGAAATCGCGGACTCGCGAACACCCGCGAAATCGCGGACTCGCGAACACCCGCGAAATCGCGGACTCGCGAACACTCCCGAAATCGCGGACTCGCGAACACCTGCGAAATCGCGAACACTCCCGAAATCGCGGACTCGCGAACACCCGCGAAATCGCGGACTCGCGAACACTCGCGAAATCGCGGACTTGCGAACTCTCCCGAAATCGCGGACTCGCGAAAACCCGCGAAATCGCGGACTCGCGAACACCCGCGAAATCGCGGACTCGCGAAATCGCGGACTCGCGAACACTCCCGAAATCGCGGACTCGCGGATACGCGAAATCGCGAACACCCGCGAAATCGCGGACTCGCGAAATCGCGGACTCGCGAACACCCGCGAAATCGCGGACTCGCGAAATCGCGGACTCGCGAAATCACGGACTCGCGAAATCGCGGACTCGCGAACACTCCCGAAATCGCGGACTCGCGAACACTCGCGAACACTCGCAAAATCGCGAAATCGCGGACTCGCAAAATCGCGGACTCGCGGACACTCGCGAAATCGCGGACACTCGCGAAATCGCGGACTCGCGAACACCCGCGAAATCGCGTACTCGCGAACACTCGCGAAATCGCGGACTCGCGAAATCGCGGACTCGCGAACACTCCCGAAATCGCGGACACTCCCGAAATCGCGGACTCGGGAACACCAGCGAAATCGCGGACTCGCGGACACCCGCGAAATCGCGGACTCGCGAACACTCCCGAAATCGCGGACTCGCGAACACGCCCGAAATCGCGGACTCGCGAACACCAGCGAAATCGCGGACTCGCGAACACTCCCGAAATCGCGGACTCGCGAAAACACCCGCGAAATCGCGGACTCGCGAACACCCGCGAAATCGCGGAATCGCGAACACCCGCGAAATCGCGGACTCGCGAATACTCCCGACATCGCGGACTCGCGAACGCTCCCGAAATCGCGGACTCGCGAACACCCGCGGACTCGCGAACACTCGCGAAATCGCGGACTCGCGAACTCTCCCGAAATCGCGGACTCGCGAAAACCCGCGAAATCGCGGACTCGGGAACACTCGCGAAATCGCGGACTCGCGAACACTCCCGAAATCGCGGACTCGCGAACACCCGCGAAATCGCGCACTCGCGAACACCCGCGAAATCGCGGACTCGCGAACACCCGCGAAATCGCGGACTCGCGAACACCCGCGAAATCGCGGACTCGCGGACACTCGCGAAATCGCGGACTCGCGAACCCCCGCGAAATCGCGGACTCGCGAACACTCCCGAAATCGCGAACACCCGCGAAATCGCGGACTCGCGAACACCCGCGAAATCGCGGACTCGCGAACACCCGCGAAATCGCGGACTCGCGAACACCCGCGAAATCGCGGACTCGCGAACACCCGCGAAATCGCGGACTCGCGAACACCCGCGAAATCGGGGACTCGCGAACACTCGCGAAATCGCGGACTGGCGAACACCCGGGAAATCGCGAAATCGCGGACTCGCGAACACCCGCGAAATCGCGGACTCGCGAACACTCCCGAAATCGCGGACTCGCGAACACTCCCGAAATCGCGGACTCGCGAACAACCGCGAAATCGCGGACTCGCGAACACCCGCGAAATCGCGGACTCGCGAACATCCGCGAAATCTCCCGAAATCGCGGACTCGCGAACACCCGCGAAATCTCCCGAAATCGCGGACTCGCGAACACTCCCGAAATCGCGGACTCGCGAACACCCGCGAAATCGCGGACTCGCGAACACCCGCGAAATCGCGCACTCGCGAACACCCGCGAAATCGCGGACTCGCGAACACCCCCGAAATCGCGGACTCGCGAACACTCCCGAAATCGCGGACTCGCGAACACCCGCGAAATCGCTGACTCGCGAACAGTCGCGAAATCGCGGACTCGCGAACACTCGCGAACACCCGCGAAATCGCGGACTCGCGAAATCGCGGACTCGCGAACTCTCGCGAAATCGCGGACTCGCGAACACTCGCGAAATCGCGGACTCTCGAACAATCCCGAAATTGCGGACTCGCGAACACCCGCGAAATCGCGGACTCGCGAAATCGCGAACACTCGCGAATTCGCGGACTCGCGAACACTCCCAAAATCGCGGCCTCGCGAACACTCGCAAAATCGCGAAATCGCGGACTCGCGGACACTCGCGAAATCGCGGACTCGCGAACACCCGCGAAATCGCGGACTCGCGAAATCACGGACTCGCGAAATCACGGACTCGCAACACTCCCGAAATCGCGGACTCGCGAACACCCGCGAAATCGCGGACTCGCGAACACCCGCGAAATCGCGGACTCGCGAAATCGCGGACTCGCGAACACTCGCGAAATCGCGGACTCGCGAACACCCGCGAAATCGCGGACTCGCGAACACCCGCGAAATCGCGGACTCGCGAACACCCGCGAAATCTCCCGAAATCGCGGACTCGCGAACACTCCCGAAATCGCGGACTCGCGAACACCCGCGAAATCGCTGACTCGCGAACAGTCGCGAAATCGCGGACTCGCGAAATCACGGACTCGCAACACTCCCGAAATCGCGGACTCGCGAACACCCGCGAAATCGCGGACTCGCGAACACCCGCGAAATCGCGGACTCGCGAAATCGCGGACTCGCGAACACTCCCGAAATCGCGGACTCGCGAACACTCCCGAAATCGCGGACTCGCGAACACCCGCGAAATCGCGGACTCGCGAACACCCGCGAAATCGCGGACTCGCGAAATCGCGGACTCGCGAACACTCGCGAAATCGCGTACTCTCGAACAATCCCGAAATCGCGAACTCTCGAACAATCCCGAAATTGCGGACTCGCGAACACCCGCGAAATAGCGGACTCGCGAAATCGCGAACACTCGCGAATTCGCGGACTCGCGAACACTCGCGAAATCGCGGACTCGCGAACACTCGCGAAATCGCGGACTCGCGAACACTCCCGAAATCGCGAACTCGCGAACACTCGCGAAATCGCGGACTCGCGAACACTCCCGAAATAGCGGACTCGCGAACACCCACGAAATCGCAGACTCGCGAACACCCGCGAAATCGCGGACTCGCGAACACCCGCGAAATCGCGGACTCGCGAACACCCGCGAAATCGGGGACTCGCGAACACTCGCGAAATCGCGGACTGGCGAACACCCGGGAAATCGCGAAATCGCGGACTCGCGAACACCCGCGAAATCGCGGACTCGCGAACACTCCCGAAATCGCGGACTCGCGAACACTCCCGAAATCGCGGACTCGCGAACAACCGCGAAATCGCGGACTCGCGAAATCGCGAACACTCGCGAATTCGCGGACTCGCGAACACTCGCGAATTCGCGGACTCGCGAACACCCGCGAAATCTCCCGAAATCGCGGACTCGCGAACACCCGCGAAATCGCGGACTCGCGAACACCCGCGAAATCGCGGACTCGCGAACACCCGCGAAATCGCGGACTCGCGAAATCACGGACTCGCGAAATCACGGACTCGCAACACTCCCGAAATCGCGGACTCGCGAACACCCGCGAAATCGCGGACTCGCGAACACCCGCGAAATCGCGGACTCGCGAAATCGCGGACTCGCGAACACTCGCGAAATCGCGGACTCTCGAACAATCCCGAAATCGCGAACTCTCGAACAATCCCGAAATTGCGGACTCGCGAACACCCGCGAAATAGCGGACTCGCGAAATCGCGAACACTCGCGAATTCGCGGACTCGCGAACACTCGCGAAATCGCGGACTCGCGAACACCCGCGAAATCGCGGACTCGCGAACACTCCCGAAATCGCGGACTCGCGAACACCTGCGAAATCGCGAACACTCCCGAAATCGCGGACTCGCGAACACCCGCGAAATCGCGGACTCGCGAACACTCGCGAAATCGCGGACTTGCGAACTCTCCCGAAATCGCGGACTCGCGAAAACCCGCGAAATCGCGGACTCGCGAACACCCGCGAAATCGCGGACTCGCGAAATCGCGGACTCGCGAACACTCCCGAAATCGCGGACTCGCGGATACGCGAAATCGCGAACACCCGCGAAATCGCGGACTCGCGAAATCGCGGACTCGCGAACACCCGCGAAATCGCGGACTCGCGAAATCGCGGACTCGCGAAATCACGGACTCGCGAAATCGCGGACTCGCGAACACTCCCGAAATCGCGGACTCGCGAACACTCGCGAACACTCGCAAAATCGCGAAATCGCGGACTCGCAAAATCGCGGACTCGCGGACACTCGCGAAATCGCGGACACTCGCGAAATCGCGGACTCGCGAACACCCGCGAAATCGCGTACTCGCGAACACTCGCGAAATCGCGGACTCGCGAAATCGCGGACTCGCGAACACTCCCGAAATCGCGGACACTCCCGAAATCGCGGACTCGGGAACACCAGCGAAATCGCGGACTCGCGGACACCCGCGAAATCGCGGACTCGCGAACACTCCCGAAATCGCGGACTCGCGAACACGCCCGAAATCGCGGACTCGCGAACACCAGCGAAATCGCGGACTCGCGAACACTCCCGAAATCGCGGACTCGCGAAAACACCCGCGAAATCGCGGACTCGCGAACACCCGCGAAATCGCGGAATCGCGAACACCCGCGAAATCGCGGACTCGCGAATACTCCCGACATCGCGGACTCGCGAACACACCCGAAATCGCGGACTCGCGAACACCCGCGGACTCGCGAACACTCGCGAAATCGCGGACTCGCGAACTCTCCCGAAATCGCGGACTCGCGAAAACCCGCGAAATCGCGGACTCGGGAACACTCGCGAAATCGCGGACTCGCGAACACTCCCGAAATCGCGGACTCGCGAACACCCGCGAAATCGCGCACTCGCGAACACCCGCGAAATCGCGGACTCGCGAACACCCGCGAAATCGCGGACTCGCGAACACCCGCGAAATCGCGGACTCGCGGACACTCGCGAAATCGCGGACTCGCGAACCCCCGCGAAATCGCGGACTCGCGAACACTCCCGAAATCGCGAACACCCGCGAAATCGCGGACTCGCGAACACCCGCGAAATCGCGGACTCGCGAACACCCGCGAAATCGCGGACTCGCGAACACCCGCGAAATCGCGGACTCGCGAACACCCGCGAAATCGCGGACTCGCGAACACCCGCGAAATCGGGGACTCGCGAACACTCGCGAAATCGCGGACTGGCGAACACCCGGGAAATCGCGAAATCGCGGACTCGCGAACACCCGCGAAATCGCGGACTCGCGAACACTCCCGAAATCGCGGACTCGCGAACACTCCCGAAATCGCGGACTCGCGAACAACCGCGAAATCGCGGACTCGCGAACACCCGCGAAATCGCGGACTCGCGAACATCCGCGAAATCTCCCGAAATCGCGGACTCGCGAACACCCGCGAAATCTCCCGAAATCGCGGACTCGCGAACACTCCCGAAATCGCGGACTCGCGAACACCCGCGAAATCGCGGACTCGCGAACACCCGCGAAATCGCGGACTCGCGAACACCCGCGAAATCTCCCGAAATCGCGGACTCGCGAACACTCCCGAAATCGCGGACTCGCGAACACCCGCGAAATCGCTGACTCGCGAACAGTCGCGAAATCGCGGACTCGCGAACACTCGCGAACACCCGCGAAATCGCGGACTCGCGAAATCGCGGACTCGCGAACTCTCGCGAAATCGCGGACTCGCGAACACTCGCGAAATCGCGGACTCTCGAACAATCCCGAAATTGCGGACTCGCGAACACCCGCGAAATCGCGGACTCGCGAAATCGCGAACACTCGCGAATTCGCGGACTCGCGAACACTCCCAAAATCGCGGCCTCGCGAACACTCGCAAAATCGCGAAATCGCGGACTCGCGGACACTCGCGAAATCGCGGACTCGCGAACACCCGCGAAATCGCGGACTCGCGAAATCGCGGACTCGCGAACACTCGCGAAATCGCGGACTCGCGAACACCCGCGAAATCGCGGACTCGCGAACACCCGCGAAATCGCGGACTCGCGAACACCCGCGAAATCTCCCGAAATCGCGGACTCGCGAACACTCCCGAAATCGCGGACTCGCGAACACCCGCGAAATCGCTGACTCGCGAACAGTCGCGAAATCGCGGACTCGCGAAATCACGGACTCGCAACACTCCCGAAATCGCGGACTCGCGAACACCCGCGAAATCGCGGACTCGCGAACACCCGCGAAATCGCGGACTCGCGAAATCGCGGACTCGCGAACACTCCCGAAATCGCGGACTCGCGAACACTCCCGAAATCGCGGACTCGCGAACACCCGCGAAATCGCGGACTCGCGAACACCCGCGAAATCGCGGACTCGCGAAATCGCGGACTCGCGAACACTCGCGAAATCGCGGACTCTCGAACAATCCCGAAATCGCGAACCCTCGAACAATCCCGAAATTGCGGACTCGCGAACACCCGCGAAATAGCGGACTCGCGAAATCGCGAACACTCGCGAATTCGCGGACTCGCGAACACTCGCGAAATCGCGGACTCGCGAACACTCGCGAAATCGCGGACTCGCGAACACTCCCGAAATCGCGAACTCGCGAACACTCGCGAAATCGCGGACTCGCGAACACTCCCGAAATAGCGGACTCGCGAACACCCACGAAATCGCAGACTCGCGAACACCCGCGAAATCGCGGACTCGCGAACACCCGCGAAATCGCGGACTCGCGAACACCCGCGAAATCGGGGACTCGCGAACACTCGCGAAATCGCGGACTGGCGAACACCCGGGAAATCGCGAAATCGCGGACTCGCGAACACCCGCGAAATCGCGGACTCGCGAACACTCCCGAAATCGCGGACTCGCGAACACTCCCGAAATCGCGGACTCGCGAACAACCGCGAAATCGCGGACTCGCGAAATCGCGAACACTCGCGAATTCGCGGACTCGCGAACACTCGCGAATTCGCGGACTCGCGAACACCCGCGAAATCTCCCGAAATCGCGGACTCGCGAACACCCGCGAAATCGCGGACTCGCGAACACCCGCGAAATCGCGGACTCGCGAACACCCGCGAAATCGCGGACTCGCGAACACCCGCGAAATCGGGGACTCGCGAACACTCGCGAAATCGCGGACTGGCGAACACCCGGGAAATCGCGAAATCGCGGACTCGCGAACACCCGCGAAATCGCGGACTCGCGAACACTCCCGAAATCGCGGACTCGCGAACACTCCCGAAATCGCGGACTCGCGAACAACCGCGAAATCGCGGACTCGCGAAATCGCGAACACTCGCGAATTCGCGGACTCGCGAACACTCGCGAATTCGCGGACTCGCGAACACCCGTGAAATCTCCCGAAATCGCGGACTCGCGAACACCCGCGAAATCGCGGACTCGCGAACACCCGCGAAATCGCGGACTCGCGAACACCCGCGAAATCGCGGACTCGCGAACACCCGCGAAATCTCCCGAAATCGCGGACTCGCGAACACTCCCGAAATCGCGGACTCGCGAACACCCGCGAAATCGCTGACTCGCGAACAGTCGCGAAATCGCGGACTCGCGAACACTCGCGAACACCCGCGAAATCGCGGACTCGCGAAATCGCGGACTCGCGAACTCTCGCGAACACCCGCGAAATCGCGGACTCGCGAAATCGCGGACTCGCGAACACTCGCGAAATCGCGGACTCGCGAACACCCGCGAAATCGCGGACTCGCGAACACCCGCGAAATCGCGGACTCGCGAACACCCGCGAAATCTCCCGAAATCGCGGACTCGCGAACACTCCCGAAATCGCGGACTCGCGAACACCCGCGAAATCGCTGACTCGCGAACAGTCGCGAAATCGCGGACTCGCGAACACTCGCGAACACCCGCGAAATCGCGGACTCGCGAAATCGCGGACTCGCGAACTCTCGCGAAATCGCGGACTCGCGAACACTCGCGAAATCGCGGACTCTCGAACAATCCCGAAATTGCGGACTCGCGAACACCCGCGAAATCGCGGACTCGCGAAATCGCGAACACTCGCGAATTCGCGGACTCGCGAACACTCCCAAAATCGCGGCCTCGCGAACACTCGCAAAATCGCGAAATCGCGGACTCGCGGACACTCGCGAAATCGCGGACTCACGAACACCCGCGAAATCGCGGACTCGCGAAATCACGGACTCGCGAACACTCGCGAAATCGCGGACTCGCGAACACTCCCGAAATAGCGGACTCGCGAACACCCGCGAAATCGCAGACTCGCGAACACCCGCGAAATCGCGGACTCGCGAACACTCGCGAAATCGCGGACTCTCGAACAATCCCGAAATTGCGGACTCGCGAACACCCGCGAAATAGCGGACTCGCGAAATCGCGAACACTCGCGAATTCGCGGACTCGCGAACACTCGCGAAATCGCGGACTCGCGAACACTCCCGAAATAGCGGACTCGCGAACACCCGCGAAATCGCAGACTCGCGAACACCCGCGAAATCGCGGACTCGCGAAATCGCGAACACTCGCGAAATCGCGGACTCTCGAACAATCCCGAAATCGCGAACTCTCGAACAATCCCGAAATTGCGGACTCGCGAACACCCGCGAAATAGCAGACTCGCGAAATCGCGAACACTCGCGAATTCGCGGACTCGCGAACACTCGCGAAATCGCGGACTCGCGAACACTCGCGAAATCGCGGACTCGCGAAATCGCGGACTCGCGAACTCTCGCGAAATCGCGGACTCGCGAACACTCGCGAAATCGCGGACTCTCGAACAATCCCGAAATTGCGGACTCGCGAACACCCGCGAAATCGCGGACTCGCGAAATCGCGAACACTCGCGAATTCGCGGACTCGCGAACACTCCCAAAATCGCGGCCTCGCGAACACTCGCAAAATCGCGAAATCGCGGACTCGCGGACACTCGCGAAATCGCGGACTCACGAACACCCGCGAAATCGCGGACTCGCGAAATCACGGACTCGCGAAATCACGGACTCGCAACACTCCCGAAATCGCGGACTCGCGAACACCCGCGAAATCGCGGACTCGCGAACACCCGCGAAATCGCGGACTCGCGAAATCGCGGACTCGCGAACACTCCCGAAATCGCGGACTCGCGAACACTCCCGAAATCGCGGACTCGCGAACACCCGCGAAATCGCGGACTCGCGAACACCCGCGAAATCGCGGACTCGCGAAATCGCGGACTCGCGAACACTCGCGAAATCGCGAAATCGCGGACTCGCGAACACTCCCGAAATAGCGGACTCGCGAACACCCGCGAAATCGCAGACTCGCGAACACCCGCGAAATCGCGGACTCGCGAAATCGCGGACTCGCGAACACTCGCGAAATCGCGGACTCTCGAACAATCCCGAAATTGCGGACTCGCGAACACCCGCGAAATAGCGGACTCGCGAAATCGCGAACACTCGCGAATTCGCGGACTCGCGAACACTCGCGAAATCGCGGACTCGCGAACACTCCCGAAATAGCGGACTCGCGAACACCCGCGAAATCGCAGACTCGCGAACACCCGCGAAATCGCGGACTCGCGAAATCGCGAACACTCGCGAAATCGCGGACTCGCGAACACCCGCGAAATCGCGGACTCGCGAACACCCGCGAAATCTCCCGAAATCGCGGACTCGCGAACACTCCCGAAATCGCGGACTCGCGAACACCCGCGAAATCGCTGACTCGCGAACAGTCGCGAAATCGCGGACTCGCGAAATCACGGACTCGCAACACTCCCGAAATCGCGGACTCGCGAACACCCGCGAAATCGCGGACTCGCGAACACCCGCGAAATCGCGGACTCGCGAAATCGCGGACTCGCGAACACTCCCGAAATCGCGGACTCGCGAACACTCCCGAAATCGCGGACTCGCGAACACCCGCGAAATCGCGGACTCGCGAACACCCGCGAAATCGCGGACTCGCGAAATCGCGGACTCGCGAACACTCGCGAAATCGCGGACTCTCGAACAATCCCGAAATCGCGAACTCTCGAACAATCCCGAAATTGCGGACTCGCGAACACCCGCGAAATAGCGGACTCGCGAAATCGCGAACACTCGCGAATTCGCGGACTCGCGAACACTCGCGAAATCGCGGACTCGCGAACACTCGCGAAATCGCGGACTCGCGAACACTCCCGAAATCGCGAACTCGCGAACACTCGCGAAATCGCGGACTCGCGAACACTCCCGAAATAGCGGACTCGCGAACACCCACGAAATCGCAGACTCGCGAACACCCGCGAAATCGCGGACTCGCGAACACCCGCGAAATCGCGGACTCGCGAACACCCGCGAAATCGGGGACTCGCGAACACTCGCGAAATCGCGGACTGGCGAACACCCGGGAAATCGCGAAATCGCGGACTCGCGAACACCCGCGAAATCGCGGACTCGCGAACACTCCCGAAATCGCGGACTCGCGAAGACTCCCGAAATCGCGGACTCGCGAACAACCGCGAAATCGCGGACTCGCGAAATCGCGAACACTCGCGAATTCGCGGACTCGCGAACACTCGCGAATTCGCGGACTCGCGAACACCCGCGAAATCTCCCGAAATCGCGGACTCGCGAACACCCGCGAAATCGCGGACTCGCGAACACCCGCGAAATCGCGGACTCGCGAACACCCGCGAAATCGCGGACTCGCGAACACCCGCGAAATCGCGGACTCGCGAACACCCGCGAAATCGGGGACTCGCGAACACTCGCGAAATCGCGGACTGGCGAACACCCGGGAAATCGCGAAATCGCGGACTCGCGAACACCCGCGAAATCGCGGACTCGCGAACACTCCCGAAATCGCGGACTCGCGAACACTCCCGAAATCGCGGACTCGCGAACAACCGCGAAATCGCGCACTCGCGAAATCGCGGACTCTCGAACAATCCCGAAATCGCGAACTCTCGAACAATCCCGAAATTGCGGACTCGCGAACACCCGCGAAATAGCGGACTCGCGAAATCGCGAACACTCGCGAATTCGCGGACTCGCGAACACTCGCGAAATCGCGGACTCGCGAACACTCGCGAAATCGCGGACTCGCGAACACTCCCGAAATCGCGAACTCGCGAACACTCGCGAAATCGCGGACTCGCGAACACTCCCGAAATAGCGGACTCGCGAACACCCACGAAATCGCAGACTCGCGAACACCCGCGAAATCGCGGACTCGCGAACACCCGCGAAATCGCGGACTCGCGAACACCCGCGAAATCGGGGACTCGCGAACACTCGCGAAATCGCGGACTGGCGAACACCCGGGAAATCGCGAAATCGCGGACTCGCGAACACCCGCGAAATCGCGGACTCGCGAACACTCCCGAAATCGCGGACTCGCGAACACTCCCGAAATCGCGGACTCGCGAACAACCGCGAAATCGCGGACTCGCGAAATCGCGAACACTCGCGAATTCGCGGACTCGCGAACACTCGCGAATTCGCGGACTCGCGAACACCCGCGAAATCTCCCGAAATCGCGGACTCGCGAACACCCGCGAAATCGCGGACTCGCGAACACCCGCGAAATCGCGGACTCGCGAACACCCGCGAAATCGCGGACTCGCGAACACCCGCGAAATCGCGGACTCGCGAACACCCGCGAAATCGGGGACTCGCGAACACTCGCGAAATCGCGGACTGGCGAACACCCGGGAAATCGCGAAATCGCGGACTCGCGAACACCCGCGAAATCGCGGACTCGCGAACACTCCCGAAATCGCGGACTCGCGAACACTCCCGAAATCGCGGACTCGCGAACAACCGCGAAATCGCGGACTCGCGAAATCGCGAACACTCGCGAATTCGCGGACTCGCGAACACTCGCGAATTCGCGGACTCGCGAACACCCGTGAAATCTCCCGAAATCGCGGACTCGCGAACACCCGCGAAATCGCGGACTCGCGAACACCCGCGAAATCGCGGACTCGCGAACACCCGCGAAATCGCGGACTCGCGAACACCCGCGAAATCTCCCGAAATCGCGGACTCGCGAACACTCCCGAAATCGCGGACTCGCGAACACCCGCGAAATCGCTGACTCGCGAACAGTCGCGAAATCGCGGACTCGCGAACACTCGCGAACACCCGCGAAATCGCGGACTCGCGAAATCGCGGACTCGCGAACTCTCGCGAACACCCGCGAAATCGCGGACTCGCGAAATCGCGGACTCGCGAACACTCGCGAAATCGCGGACTCGCGAACACCCGCGAAATCGCGGACTCGCGAACACCCGCGAAATCGCGGACTCGCGAACACCCGCGAAATCTCCCGAAATCGCGGACTCGCGAACACTCCCGAAATCGCGGACTCGCGAACACCCGCGAAATCGCTGACTCGCGAACAGTCGCGAAATCGCGGACTCGCGAACACTCGCGAACACCCGCGAAATCGCGGACTCGCGAAATCGCGGACTCGCGAACTCTCGCGAAATCGCGGACTCGCGAACACTCGCGAAATCGCGGACTCTCGAACAATCCCGAAATTGCGGACTCGCGAACACCCGCGAAATCGCGGACTCGCGAAATCGCGAACACTCGCGAATTCGCGGACTCGCGAACACTCCCAAAATCGCGGCCTCGCGAACACTCGCAAAATCGCGAAATCGCGGACTCGCGGACACTCGCGAAATCGCGGACTCACGAACACCCGCGAAATCGCGGACTCGCGAAATCACGGACTCGCGAACACTCGCGAAATCGCGGACTCGCGAACACTCCCGAAATAGCGGACTCGCGAAAACCCGCGAAATCGTAGACTCGCGAACACCCGCGAAATCGCGGACTCGCGAAATCGCGGACTCGCGAACACTCGCGAAATCGCGGACTCTCGAACAATCCCGAAATTGCGGACTCGCGAACACCCGCGAAATAGCGGACTCGCGAAATCGCGAACACTCGCGAAATCGCGGACTCTCGAACAATCCCGAAATCGCGAACTCTCGAACAATCCCGAAATTGCGGACTCGCGAACACCCGCGAAATAGCGGACTCGCGAAATCGCGAACACTCGCGAATTCGCGGACTCGCGAACACTCGCGAAATCGCGGACTCGCGAACACTCGCGAAATCGCGGACTCGCGAAATCGCGGACTCGCGAACTCTCGCGAAATCGCGGACTCGCGAACACTCGCGAAATCGCGGACTCTCGAACAATCCCGAAATTGCGGACTCGCGAACACCCGCGAAATCGCGGACTCGCGAAATCGCGAACACTCGCGAATTCGCGGACTCGCGAACACTCCCAAAATCGCGGCCTCGCGAACACTCGCAAAATCGCGAAATCGCGGACTCGCGGACACTCGCGAAATCGCGGACTCACGAACACCCGCGAAATCGCGGACTCGCGAAATCACGGACTCGCGAAATCACGGACTCGCAACACTCCCGAAATCGCGAACTCTCGAACAATCCCGAAATTGCGGACTCGCGAAATCGCGGACTCGCGAACACTCGCGAAATCGCGGACTCGCGAACACTCCCGAAATCGCGGACTCGCGAACACCCGCGAAATCGCGGACTCGCGAACACCCGCAAAATCGCGGACTCGCGAATACTCCCGAAATCGCGGACTCGCGAACACTCCCGAAATCGCGGACTCGCGAACACCCGCGAAATCGCGGACTCGCGGACACTCGCGAAATCGCGGACTCGCGAACCCCCGCGAAATCGCGGACTCGCGAACACTCCCGAAATCGCGAACACCCGCGAAATCGAACAATCCCGAAATTGCGGACTCGCGAACACCCGCGAAATCGCGGACTCGCGAACACCCGCGAAATCGGGGACTCGCGAACACTCGCGAAATCGCGGACTGGCGAACACCCGGGAAATCGCGAAATCGCGGACTCGCGAACACCCGCGAAATCGCGGACTCGCGAACACTCCCGAAATCGCGGACTCGCGAACACTCCCGAAATCGCGAACACCCGCGAAATCGCGGACTCGCGAACACCCGCGAAATCGCGGACTCGCGAACACCCGCGAAATCGCGGACTCGCGAACACCCGCGAAATCGCGGACTCGCGAACACCCGCGAAATCGCGGACTCGCGAACACCCGCGAAATCGGGGACTCGCGAACACTCGCGAAATCGCGGACTGGCGAACACCCGGGAAATCGCGAAATCGCGGACTCGCGAACAACGGCGAAATCGCGGACTCGCGAACACTCCCGAAATCGCGGACTCGCGAACACTCCCGAAATCGCGGACTCGCGAACAACCGCGAAATCGCGGACTCGCGAAATCGCGAACACTCGCGAATTCGCGGACTCGCGAACACTCCCAAAATCGCGGCCTCGCGAACACTCGCAAAATCGCGAAATCGCGGACTCGCGGACACTCGCGAAATCGCGGACTCACGAACACCCGCGAAATCGCGGACTCGCGAAATCACGTACTCGCGAAATCACGGACTCGCAACACTCCCGAAATCGCGGACTCGCGAACACCCGCGAAATCGCGGACTCGCGAACACCCGCGAAATCGCGGACTCGCGAAATCGCAGACTCGCGAACACTCCCGAAATCGCGGACTCGCGAACACTCCCGAAATCGCGGACTCGCGAACACCCGCGAAATCGCGGACTCGCGAACACCCGCGAAATCGCGGACTCGCGAACACCCGCGAAATCGCGGACTCGCGAACACCCGCGAAATCGCAGACTCGCGAACACCCGCGAAATCGCGGACTCGCGAAATCGCGGACTCGCGAACACTCGCGAAATCGCGGACTCTCGAACAATCCCGAAATTGCGGACTCGCGAACACCCGCGAAATAGCGGACTCGCGAAATCGCGAACACTCGCGAATTCGCGGACTCGCGAACACTCGCGAAATCGCGGACTCGCGAACACTCCCGAAATAGCGGACTCGCGAACACCCGCGAAATCGCAGACTCGCGAACACCGGCGAAATCGCGGACTCGCGAAATCGCGAACACTCGCGAAATCGCGGACTCTCGAACAATCCCGAAATCGCGAACTCTCGAACAATCCCGAAATTGCGGACTCGCGAACACCCGCGAAATAGCGGACTCGCGAAATCGCGAACACTCGCGAAATCGCGGACTCGCGAACACTCGCGAAATCGCGGACTCGCGAACACTCGCGAAATCGCGGACTCGCGAACACTCCCGAAATCGCGGACTCGCGAACACCCGCGAAATCGCGGACTCGCGAACACCCGCGAAATCGCGGACTCGCGAATACTCCCGAAATCGCGGACTCGCGAACACTCCCGAAATCGCGGACTCGCGAACACCCGCGAAATCGCGGACTCGCGAACACCCGCGAAATCGCGGACTCGCGAACACCCGCGAAATCGCGGACTCGCGGACACTCGCGAAATTGCGGACTCGCGAACCCCCGCGAAATCGCGGACTCGCGAACACTCCCGAAATCGCGAACACCCGCGAAATCGAACAATCCCGAAATTTCGGACTCGCGAACACCCGCGAAATCGCGGACTCGCGAACACCCGCGAAATCGGGGACTCGCGAACACTCGCGAAATCGCGGCCTGGCGAACACCCGGGAAATCGCGAAATCGCGGACTCGCGAACACCCGCGAAATCGCGGACTCGCGAACACTCCCGAAATCGCGGACTCGCGAACACTCCCGAAATCGCGAACACCCGCGAAATCGCGGACTCGCGAACACCCGCGAAATCGCGGACTCGCGAACACCCGCGAAATCGCGGACTCGCGAACACCCGCGAAATCGCGGACTCGCGAACACCCGCGAAATCGCGGACTCGCGAACACCCGCGAAATCGGGGACTCGCGAACACTCGCGAAATCGCGGACTGGCGAACACCCGGGAAATCGCGAAATCGCGGACTCGCGAACACCCGCGAAATCGCGGACTCGCGAACACTCCCGAAATCGCGGACTCGCGAACACTCCCGAAATCGCGGACTCGCGAACAACCGCGAAATCGCGGACTCGCGAAATCGCGAACACTCGCGAATTCGCGGACTCGCGAACACTCCCAAAATCGCGGCCTCGCGAACACTCGCAAAATCGCGAAATCGCGGACTCGCGGACACTCGCGAAATCGCGGACTCACGAACACCCGCGAAATCGCGGACTCGCGAAATCACGGACTCGCGAAATCACGGACTCGCAACACTCCCGAAATCGCGGACTCGCGAACACCCGCGAAATCGCGGACTCGCGAACACCCGCGAAATCGCGGACTCGCGAAATCGCGGACTCGCGAACACTCCCGAAATCGCGGACTCGCGAACACTCCCGAAATCGCGGACTCGCGAACACCCGCGAAATCGCGGAATCGCGAACACCCGCGAAATCGCGGACTCGCGAAATCGCGGACTCGCGAACACTCGCGAAATCGCGGACTCTCGAACAATCCCGAAATCGCGAACTCTCGAACAATCCCGAAATTGCGGACTCGCGAACACCCGCGAAATAGCGGACTCGCGAAATCGCGAACACTCGCGAATTCGCGGACTCGCGAACACTCGCGAAATCGCGGACTCGCGAACACTCGCGAAATCGCGGACTCGCGAACACTCCCGAAATCGCGAACTCGCGAACACTCGCGAAATCGCGGACTCGCGAACACTCCCGAAATAGCGGACTCGCGAACACCCGCGAAATCGCAGACTCGCGAACACCCGCGAAATCGCGGACTCGCGAAATCGCGGACTCGCGAACACTCGCGAAATCGCGGACTCTCGAACAATCCCGAAATTGCGGACTCGCGAACACCCGCGAAATAGCGGACTCGCGAAATCGCGAACACTCGCGAATTCGCGGACTCGCGAACACTCGCGAAATCGCGGACTCGCGAACACTCCCGAAATAGCGGACTCGCGAACACCCGCGAAATCGCAGACTCGCGAACACCCGCGAAATCGCGGACTCGCGAAATCGCGAACACTCGCGAAATCGCGGACTCTCGAAAAATCCCGAAATCGCGAACTCTCGAACAATCCCGAAATTGCGGACTCGCGAACACCCGCGAAATAGCGGACTCGCGAAATCGCGAACACTCGCGAATTCGCGGACTCGCGAACACTCGCGAAATCGCGGACTCCCGAACACTCGCGAAATCGCGGACTCGCGAACACTCCCGAAATCGCGGACACTCCCGAAATCGCGGACTCGGGGACACTCGCGAAATCGCGGACTCACGAACACCCGCGAAATCGCGGACTCGCGAAATCACGGACTCGCGAAATCACGGACTCGCAACACTCCCGAAATCGCGGACTCGCGAACACCCGCGAAATCGCGGACTCGCGAACACCCGCGAAATCGCGGACTCGCGAAATCGCGGACTCGCGAACACTCGCGAAATCGCGGACTCTCGAACAATCCCGAAATCGCGAACTCTCGAACAATCCCGAAATTGCGGACTCGCGAACACCCGCGAAATAGCGGACTCGCGAAATCGCGAACACTCGCGAAATCACGGACTCGCGAAATCACGGACTCGCAACACTCCCGAAATCGCGGACTCGCGAACACCCGCGAAATCGCGGACTCGCGAACACCCGCGAAATCGCGGACTCGCGAAATCGCGGACTCGCGAACACTCCCGAAATCGCGGACTCGCGAACACTCCCGAAATCGCGGACTCGCGAACACCCGCGAAATCGCGGAATCGCGAACACCCGCGAAATCGCGGACTCGCGAAATCGCGGACTCGCGAACACTCGCGAAATCGCGGACTCTCGAACAATCCCGAAATCGCGAACTCTCGAACAATCCCGAAATTGCGGACTCGCGAACACCCGCGAAATAGCGGACTCGCGAAATCGCGAACACTCGCGAATTCGCGGACTCGCGAACACTCGCGAAATCGCGGACTCGCGAACACTCGCGAAATCGCGGACTCGCGAACACTCCCGAAATCGCGAACTCGCGAACACTCGCGAAATCGCGGACTCGCGAACACTCCCGAAATAGCGGACTCGCGAACACCCGCGAAATCGCAGACTCGCGAACACCCGCGAAATCGCGGACTCGCGAAATCGCGGACTCGCGAACACTCGCGAAATCGCGGACTCTCGAACAATCCCGAAATTGCGGACTCGCGAACACCCGCGAAATAGCGGACTCGCGAAATCGCGAACACTCGCGAATTCGCGGACTCGCGAACACTCGCGAAATCGCGGACTCGCGAACACTCCCGAAATAGCGGACTCGCGAACACCCGCGAAATCGCAGACTCGCGAACACCCGCGAAATCGCGGACTCGCGAAATCGCGAACACTCGCGAAATCGCGGACTCTCGAAAAATCCCGAAATCGCGAACTCTCGAACAATCCCGAAATTGCGGACTCGCGAACACCCGCGAAATAGCGGACTCGCGAAATCGCGAACACTCGCGAATTCGCGGACTCGCGAACACTCGCGAAATCGCGGACTCCCGAACACTCGCGAAATCGCGGACTCGCGAACACTCCCGAAATCGCGGACACTCCCGAAATCGCGGACTCGGGGACACTCGCGAAATCGCGGACTCACGAACACCCGCGAAATCGCGGACTCGCGAAATCACGGACTCGCGAAATCACGGACTCGCAACACTCCCGAAATCGCGGACTCGCGAACACCCGCGAAATCGCGGACTCGCGAACACCCGCGAAATCGCGGACTCGCGAAATCGCGGACTCGCGAACACTCGCGAAATCGCGGACTCTCGAACAATCCCGAAATCGCGAACTCTCGAACAATCCCGAAATTGCGGACTCGCGAACACCCGCGAAATAGCGGACTCGCGAAATCGCGAACACTCGCGAATTCGCGGACTCGCGAACACTCGCGAAATCGCGGACTCGCGAACACTCGCGAAATCGCGGACTCGCGAACACTCCCGAAATCGCGAACTCACGAACACCCGCGAAATCGCAGACTCGCGAACACCCGCGAAATCGCGGACTCGCGAAATCGCGGACTCGCGAACACTCGCGAAATCGCGGACTCTCGAACAATACCGAAATTGCGGATTCGCGAAAACCCGCGAAATAGCGGACTCGCGAAATCGCGAACACTCGCGAACACTCGCGAAATCGCGGACTCGCGAACACTCCCGAAATAGCGGACTCGAGAACACCCGCGAAATCGCAGACTCGCGAACACCCGCGAAATCGCGGACTCGCGAAATCGCGAACACTCGCGAAATCGCGGACTCTCGAACAATCCCGAAATTGCGGACTCGCGAACACCCGCGAAATAGCGGACTCGCGAAATCGCGAACACTCGCGAATTCGCGGACTCGCGAACACTCGCGAAATCGCGGACTCGCGAACACCCGCGAAATCTCCCGAAATCGCGGACTCGCGAACACCCGCGAAATCGCGGACTCGCGAACACCCGCGAAATCGCGGACTCGCGAACACCCGCGAAATCGCGGACTCGCGAAATCACGGACTCGCGAAATCACGGACTCGCAACACTCCCGAAATCGCGGACTCGCGAACACCCGCGAAATCGCGGACTCGCGAACACCCGCGAAATCGCGGACTCGCGAAATCGCGGAGTCGCGAACACTCGCGAAATCGCGGACTCTCGAACAATCCCGAAATCGCGAACTCTCGAACAATCCCGAAATTGCGGACTCGCGAACACCCGCGAAATAGCGGACTCGCGAAATCGCGAACACTCGCGAATTCGCGGACTCGCGAACACTCGCGAAATCGCGGACTCGCGAACACTCGCGAAATCGCGGACTCGCGAACACTCCCGAAATCGCGAACTCACGAACACTCGCGAAATCGCGGACTCGCGAACACTCCCGAAATAGCGGACTCGCGAACACCCGCGAAATCGCAGACTCGCGAACACCCGCGAAATCGCGGACTCGCGAAATCGCGGACTCGCGAACACTCGCGAAATCGCGGACTCTCGAACAATACCGAAATTGCGGATTCGCGAAAACCCGCGAAATAGCGGACTCGCGAAATCGCGAACACTCGCGAACACTCGCGAAATCGCGGACTCGCGAACACTCCCGAAATAGCGGACTCGAGAACACCCGCGAAATCGCAGACTCGCGAACACCCGCGAAATCGCGGACTCGCGAAATCGCGAACACTCGCGAAATCGCGGACTCTCGAACAATCCCGAAATTGCGGACTCGCGAACACCCGCGAAATAGCGGACTCGCGAAATCGCGAACACTCGCGAATTCGCGGACTCGCGAACACTCGCGAAATCGCGGACTCGCGAACACTCCCGAAATCGCGAACTCGCGAACACCCGCGAAATCGCGGACTCGCGAACACCCGCGAAATCGCGGACTCGCGAACACCCGCGAAATCGCGGACTCGCGAACACTCCCGAAATCGCGGACTCGCGAACACCTGCGAAATCGCGAACACTCCCGAAATCGCGGACTCGCGAACACCCGCGAAATCGCGGACTCGCGAACACTCGCGAAATCGCGGACTTGCGAACTCTCCCGAAATCGCGGACTCGCGAAAACCCGCGAAATCGCGGACTCGCGAACACCCGCGAAATCGCGGACTCGCGAAATCGCGGACTCGCGAACACTCCCGAAATCGCGGACTCGCGGATACGCGAAATCGCGAACACCCGCGAAATCGCGGACTCGCGAAATCGCGGACTCGCGAACACCCGCGAAATCGCGGACTCGCGAAATCGCGGACTCGCGAAATCACGGACTCGCGAAATCGCGGACTCGCGAACACTCCCGAAATCGCGGACTCGCGAACACTCGCGAACACTCGCAAAATCGCGAAATCGCGGACTCGCAAAATCGCGGACTCGCGGACACTCGCGAAATCGCGGACACTCGCGAAATCGCGGACTCGCGAACACCCGCGAAATCGCGTACTCGCGAACACTCGCGAAATCGCGGACTCGCGAAATCGCGGACTCGCGAACACTCCCGAAATCGCGGACACTCCCGAAATCGCGGACTCGGGAACACCAGCGAAATCGCGGACTCGCGGACACCCGCGAAATCGCGGACTCGCGAACACTCCCGAAATCGCGGACTCGCGAACACGCCCGAAATCGCGGACTCGCGAACACCAGCGAAATCGCGGACTCGCGAACACTCCCGAAATCGCGGACTCGCGAAAACACCCGCGAAATCGCGGACTCGCGAACACCCGCGAAATCGCGGAATCGCGAACACCCGCGAAATCGCGGACTCGCGAATACTCCCGACATCGCGGACTCGCGAACACTCCCGAAATCGCGGACTCGCGAACACCCGCGGACTCGCGAACACTCGCGAAATCGCGGACTCGCGAACTCTCCCGAAATCGCGGACTCGCGAAAACCCGCGAAATCGCGGACTCGGGAACACTCGCGAAATCGCGGACTCGCGAACACTCCCGAAATCGCGGACTCGCGAACACCCGCGAAATCGCGCACTCGCGAACACCCGCGAAATCGCGGACTCGCGAACACCCGCGAAATCGCGGACTCGCGAACACCCGCGAAATCGCGGACTCGCGGACACTCGCGAAATCGCGGACTCGCGAACCCCCGCGAAATCGCGGACTCGCGAACACTCCCGAAATCGCGAACACCCGCGAAATCGCGGACTCGCGAACACCCGCGAAATCGCGGACTCGCGAACACCCGCGAAATCGCGGACTCGCGAACACCCGCGAAATCGCGGACTCGCGAACACCCGCGAAATCGCGGACTCGCGAACACCCGCGAAATCGGGGACTCGCGAACACTCGCGAAATCGCGGACTGGCGAACACCCGGGAAATCGCGAAATCGCGGACTCGCGAACACCCGCGAAATCGCGGACTCGCGAACACTCCCGAAATCGCGGACTCGCGAACACTCCCGAAATCGCGGACTCGCGAACAACCGCGAAATCGCGGACTCGCGAACACCCGCGAAATCGCGGACTCGCGAACATCCGCGAAATCTCCCGAAATCGCGGACTCGCGAACACCCGCGAAATCTCCCGAAATCGCGGACTCGCGAACACTCCCGAAATCGCGGACTCGCGAACACCCGCGAAATCGCGGACTCGCGAACACCCGCGAAATCGCGGACTCGCGAACACCCGCGAAATCTCCCGAAATCGCGGACTCGCGAACACTCCCGAAATCGCGGACTCGCGAACACCCGCGAAATCGCTGACTCGCGAACAGTCGCGAAATCGCGGACTCGCGAACACTCGCGAACACCCGCGAAATCGCGGACTCGCGAATTCGCGGACTCGCGAACTCTCGCGAAATCGCGGACTCGCGAACACTCGCGAAATCGCGGACTCTCGAACAATCCCGAAATTGCGGACTCGCGAACACCCGCGAAATCGCGGACTCGCGAAATCGCGAACACTCGCGAATTCGCGGACTCGCGAACACTCCCAAAATCGCGGCCTCGCGAACACTCGCAAAATCGCGAAATCGCGGACTCGCGGACACTCGCGAAATCGCGGACTCGCGAACACCCGCGAAATCGCGGACTCGCGAAATCGCGGACTCGCGAACACTCGCGAAATCGCGGACTCGCGAACACCCGCGAAATCGCGGACTCGCGAACACCCGCGAAATCGCGGACTCGCGAACACCCGCGAAATCTCCCGAAATCGCGGACTCGCGAACACTCCCGAAATCGCGGACTCGCGAACACCCGCGAAATCGCTGACTCGCGAACAGTCGCGAAATCGCGGACTCGCGAAATCACGGACTCGCAACACTCCCGAAATCGCGGACTCGCGAACACCCGCGAAATCGCGGACTCGCGAACACCCGCGAAATCGCGGACTCGCGAAATCGCGGACTCGCGAACACTCCCGAAATCGCGGACTCGCGAACACTCCCGAAATCGCGGACTCGCGAACACCCGCGAAATCGCGGACTCGCGAACACCCGCGAAATCGCGGACTCGCGAAATCGCGGACTCGCGAACACTCGCGAAATCGCGGACTCTCGAACAATCCCGAAATCGCGAACCCTCGAACAATCCCGAAATTGCGGACTCGCGAACACCCGCGAAATAGCGGACTCGCGAAATCGCGAACACTCGCGAATTCGCGGACTCGCGAACACTCGCGAAATCGCGGACTCGCGAACACTCGCGAAATCGCGGACTCGCGAACACTCCCGAAATCGCGAACTCGCGAACACTCGCGAAATCGCGGACTCGCGAACACTCCCGAAATAGCGGACTCGCGAACACCCACGAAATCGCAGACTCGCGAACACCCGCGAAATCGCGGACTCGCGAACACCCGCGAAATCGCGGACTCGCGAACACCCGCGAAATCGGGGACTCGCGAACACTCGCGAAATCGCGGACTGGCGAACACCCGGGAAATCGCGAAATCGCGGACTCGCGAACACCCGCGAAATCGCGGACTCGCGAACACTCCCGAAATCGCGGACTCGCGAACACTCCCGAAATCGCGGACTCGCGAACAACCGCGAAATCGCGGACTCGCGAAATCGCGAAAACTCGCGAATTCGCGGACTCGCGAACACTCGCGAATTCGCGGACTCGCGAACACCCGCGAAATCTCCCGAAATCGCGGACTCGCGAACACCCGCGAAATCGCGGACTCGCGAACACCCGCGAAATCGCGGACTCGCGAACACCCGCGAAATCGCGGACTCGCGAACACCCGCGAAATCGGGGACTCGCGAACACTCGCGAAATCGCGGACTGGCGAACACCCGGGAAATCGCGAAATCGCGGACTCGCGAACACCCGCGAAATCGCGGACTCGCGAACACTCCCGAAATCGCGGACTCGCGAACACTCCCGAAATCGCGGACTCGCGAACAACCGCGAAATCGCGGACTCGCGAAATCGCGAACACTCGCGAATTCGCGGACTCGCGAACACTCGCGAATTCGCGGACTCGCGAACACCCGTGAAATCTCCCGAAATCGCGGACTCGCGAACACCCGCGAAATCGCGGACTCGCGAACACCCGCGAAATCGCGGACTCGCGAACACCCGCGAAATCGCGGACTCGCGAACACCCGCGAAATCTCCCGAAATCGCGGACTCGCGAACACTCCCGAAATCGCGGACTCGCGAACACCCGCGAAATCGCTGACTCGCGAACAGTCGCGAAATCGCGGACTCGCGAACACTCGCGAACACCCGCGAAATCGCGGACTCGCGAAATCGCGGACTCGCGAACTCTCGCGAACACCCGCGAAATCGCGGACTCGCGAAATCGCGGACTCGCGAACACTCGCGAAATCGCGGACTCGCGAACACCCGCGAAATCGCGGACTCGCGAACACCCGCGAAATCGCGGACTCGCGAACACCCGCGAAATCTCCCGAAATCGCGGACTCGCGAACACTCCCGAAATCGCGGACTCGCGAACACCCGCGAAATCGCTGACTCGCGAACAGTCGCGAAATCGCGGACTCGCGAACACTCGCGAACACCCGCGAAATCGCGGACTCGCGAAATCGCGGACTCGCGAACTCTCGCGAAATCGCGGACTCGCGAACACTCGCGAAATCGCGGACTCTCGAACAATCCCGAAATTGCGGACTCGCGAACACCCGCGAAATCGCGGACTCGCGAAATCGCGAACACTCGCGAATTCGCGGACTCGCGAACACTCCCAAAATCGCGGCCTCGCGAACACTCGCAAAATCGCGAAATCGCGGACTCGCGGACACTCGCGAAATCGCGGACTCACGAACACCCGCGAAATCGCGGACTCGCGAAATCACGGACTCGCGAACACTCGCGAAATCGCGGACTCGCGAACACTCCCGAAATAGCGGACTCGCGAACACCCGCGAAATCGCAGACTCGCGAACACCCGCGAAATCGCGGACTCGCGAAATCGCGGACTCGCGAACACTCGCGAAATCGCGGACTCTCGAACAATCCCGAAATTGCGGACTCGCGAACACCCGCGAAATAGCGGACTCGCGAAATCGCGAACACTCGCGAATTCGCGGACTCGCGAACACTCGCGAAATCGCGGACTCGCGAACACTCCCGAAATAGCGGACTCGCGAACACCCGCGAAATCGCAGACTCGCGAACACCCGCGAAATCGCGGACTCGCGAAATCGCGAACACTCGCGAAATCGCGGACTCTCGAACAATCCCGAAATCGCGAACTCTCGAACAATCCCGAAATTGCGGACTCGCGAACACCCGCGAAATAGCGGACTCGCGAAATCGCGAACACTCGCGAATTCGCGGACTCGCGAACACTCGCGAAATCGCGGACTCGCGAACACTCGCGAAATCGCGGACTCGCGAAATCGCGGACTCGCGAACTCTCGCGAAATCGCGGACTCGCGAACACTCGCGAAATCGCGGACTCTCGAACAATCCCGAAATTGCGGACTCGCGAACACCCGCGAAATCGCGGACTCGCGAAATCGCGAACACTCGCGAATTCGCGGACTCGCGAACACTCCCAAAATCGCGGCCTCGCGAACACTCGCAAAATCGCGAAATCGCGGACTCGCGGACACTCGCGAAATCGCGGACTCACGAACACCCGCGAAATCGCGGACTCGCGAAATCACGGACTCGCGAAATCACGGACTCGCAACACTCCCGAAATCGCGGACTCGCGAACACCCGCGAAATCGCGGACTCGCGAACACCCGCGAAATCGCGGACTCGCGAAATCGCGGACTCGCGAACACTCCCGAAATCGCGGACTCGCGAACACTCCCGAAATCGCGGACTCGCGAACACCCGCGAAATCGCGGACTCGCGAACACCCGCGAAATCGCGGACTCGCGAAATCGCGGACTCGCGAACACTCGCGAAATCGCGGACTCTCGAACAATCCCGAAATTGCGGACTCGCGAACACCCGCGAAATAGCGGACTCGCGAAATCGCGAACACTCGCGAATTCTCGGACTCGCGAACACTCGCGAAATCGCGGACTCGCGAACACTCGCGAAATCGCGGACTCGCGAACACTCCCGAAATCGCGAACTCGCGAACACTCGCGAAATCGTGGACTCGCGAACACTCCCGAAATAGCGGACTCGCGAACACCCGCGAAATCGCAGACTCGCGAACACCCGCGAAATCGCGGACTCGCGAAATCGCGGACTCGCGAACACTCGCGAAATCGCGGACTCTCGAACAATCCCGAAATTGCGGACTCGCGAACACCCGCGAAATAGCGGACTCGCGAAATCGCGAACACTCGCGAATTCGCGGACTCGCGAACACTCGCGAAATCGCGGACTCGCGAACACTCCCGAAATAGCGGACTCGCGAACACCCGCGAAATCGCAGACTCGCGAACACCCGCGAAATCGCGGACTCGCGAAATCGCGAACACTCGCGAAATCGCGGACTCTCGAACAATCCCGAAATCGCGAACTCTCGAACAATCCCGAAATTGCGGACTCGCGAAATCGCGAACACTCGCGAATTCGCGGACTCGCGAACACTCGCGAAATCGCGGACTCGCGAACACTCGCGAAATCGCGGACTCGCGAACACTCCCGAAATCGCGGACTCGCGAACACCCGCGAAATCGCGGACTCGCGAACACCCGCGAAATCGCGGACTCGCGAATACTCCCGAAATCGCGGACTCGCGAACACTCCCGAAATCGCGGACTCGCGAACACCCGCGAAATCGCGGACTCGCGAACACCCGCGAAATCGCGGACTCGCGAACACCCGCGAAATCGCGGACTCGCGGACACTCGCGAAATCGCGGACTCGCGAACCCCCGCGAAATCGCGGACTCGCGAACACTCCCGAAATCGCGAACACCCGCGAAATCGAACAATCCCGAAATTGCGGACTCGCGAACACCCGCGAAATCGCGGACTCGCGAACACCCGCGAAATCGGGGACTCGCGAACACTCGCGAAATCGCGGACTGGCGAACACCCGGGAAATCGCGAAATCGCGGACTCGCGAACACCCGCGAAATCGCGGACTCGCGAACACTCCCGAAATCGCGGACTCGCGAACACTCCCGAAATCGCGAACACCCGCGAAATCGCGGACTCGCGAACACCCGCGAAATCGCGGACTCGCGAACACCCGCGAAATCGCGGACTCGCGAACACCCGCGAAATCGCGGACTCGCGAACACCCGCGAAATCGCGGACTCGCGAACACCCGCGAAATCGGGGACTCGCGAACACTCGCGAAATCGCGGACTGGCGAACACCCGGGAAATCGCGAAATCGCGGATTCGCGAACACCCGCGAAATCGCGGACTCGCGAACACTCCCGAAATCGCGGACTCGCGAACACTCCCGAAATCGCGGACTCGCGAACAACCGCGAAATCGCGGACTCGCGAAATCGCGAACACTCGCGAATTCGCGGACTCGCGAACACTCCCAAAATCGCGGCCTCGCGAACACTCGCAAAATCGCGAAATCGCGGACTCGCGGACACTCGCGAAATCGCGGACTCACGAACACCCGCGAAATCGCGGACTCGCGAAATCACGTACTCGCGAAATCACGGACTCGCAACACTCCCGAAATCGCGGACTCGCGAACACCCGCGAAATCGCGGACTCGCGAACACCCGCGAAATCGCGGACTCGCGAAATCGCAGACTCGCGAACACTCCCGAAATCGCGGACTCGCGAACACTCCCGAAATCGCGGACTCGCGAACACCCGCGAAATCGCGGACTCGCGAACACCCGCGAAATCGCGGACTCGCGAAATCGCGAACACTCGCGAAATCGCGGACTCTCGAACAATCCCGAAATCGCGAACTCTCGAACAATCCCGAAATTGCGGACTCGCGAACACCCGCGAAATAGCGGACTCGCGAAATCGCGAACACTCGCGAATTCGCGGACTCGCGAACACTCGCGAAATCGCGGACTCGCGAACACTCGCGAAATCGCGGACTCGCGAACACTCCCGAAATCGCTGACTCGCGAACACCCGCGAAATCGCGGACTCGCGAACACTCCCGAAATCGCGGACTCGCGAACACCCGCGAAATCGCGGACTCGCGAACACCCGCGAAATCGCGGACTCGCGAACACCCGCGAAATCGCGGACTCGCGAACACCCGCGAAATCGCGGACTCGCGAACACCCGCGAAATCGCAGACTCGCGAACACCCGCGAAATCGCGGACTCGCGAAATCGCGGACTCGCGAACACTCGCGAAATCGCGGACTCTCGAACAATCCCGAAATTGCGGACTCGCGAACACCCGCGAAATAGCGGACTCGCGAAATCGCGAACACTCGCGAATTCGCGGACTCGCGAACACTCGCGAAATCGCGGACTCGCGAACACTCCCGAAATAGCGGACTCGCGAACACCCGCGAAATCGCAGACTCGCGAACACCGGCGAAATCGCGGACTCGCGAAATCGCGAACACTCGCGAAATCGCGGACTCTCGAACAATCCCGAAATCGCGAACTCTCGAACAATCCCGAAATTGCGGACTCGCGAACACCCGCGAAATAGCGGACTCGCGAAATCGCGAACACTCGCGAAATCGCGGACTCGCGAACACTCGCGAAATCGCGGACTCGCGAACACTCGCGAAATCGCGGACTCGCGAACACCCGCGAAATCGCGGACTCGCGAACACCCGCGAAATCGCGGACTCGCGAATACTCCCGAAATCGCGGACTCGCGAACACTCCCGAAATCGCGGACTCGCGAACACCCGCGAAATCGCGGACTCGCGAACACCCGCGAAATCGCGGACTCGCGAACACCCGCGAAATCGCGGACTCGCGGACACTCGCGAAATTGCGGACTCGCGAACCCCCGCGAAATCGCGGACTCGCGAACACTCCCGAAATCGCGAACACCCGCGAAATCGAACAATCCCGAAATTTCGGACTCGCGAACACCCGCGAAATCGCGGACTCGCGAACACCCGCGAAATCGGGGACTCGCGAACACTCGCGAAATCGCGGCCTGGCGAACACCCGGGAAATCGCGAAATCGCGGACTCGCGAACACCCGCGAAATCGCGGACTCGCGAACACTCCCGAAATCGCGGACTCGCGAACACTCCCGAAATCGCGAACACCCGCGAAATCGCGGACTCGCGAACACCCGCGAAATCGCGGACTCGCGAACACCCGCGAAATCGCGGACTCGCGAACACCCGCGAAATCGCGGACTCGCGAACACCCGCGAAATCGCGGACTCGCGAACACTCCCGAAATCGCGGACTCGCGAACACTCCCGAAATCGCGGACTCGCGAACAACCGCGAAATCGCGGACTCGCGAAATCGCGAACACTCGCGAATTCGCGGACTCGCGAACACTCCCAAAATCGCGGCCTCGCGAACACTCGCAAAATCGCGAAATCGCGGACTCGCGGACACTCGCGAAATCGCGGACTCACGAACACCCGCGAAATCGCGGACTCGCGAAATCACGGACTCGCGAAATCACGGACTCGCAACACTCCCGAAATCGCGGACTCGCGAACACCCGCGAAATCGCGGACTCGCGAACACCCGCGAAATCGCGGACTCGCGAAATCGCGGACTCGCGAACACTCCCGAAATCGCGGACTCGCGAACACTCCCGAAATCGCGGACTCGCGAACACCCGCGAAATCGCGGAATCGCGAACACCCGCGAAATCGCGGACTCGCGAAATCGCGGACTCTCGAACAATCCCGAAATCGCGAACTCTCGAACAATCCCGAAATTGCGGACTCGCGAACACCCGCGAAATAGCGGACTCGCGAAATCGCGAACACTCGCGAATTCGCGGACTCGCGAACACTCGCGAAATCGCGGACTCGCGAACACTCGCGAAATCGCGGACTCGCGAACACTCCCGAAATCGCGAACTCGCGAACACTCGCGAAATCGCGGACTCGCGAACACTCCCGAAATAGCGGACTCGCGAACACCCGCGAAATCGCAGACTCGCGAACACCCGCGAAATCGCGGACTCGCGAAATCGCGGACTCGCGAACACTCGCGAAATCGCGGACTCTCGAACAATCCCGAAATTGCGGACTCGCGAACACCCGCGAAATAGCGGACTCGCGAAATCGCGAACACTCGCGAAATCGCGGACTCGCGAACACTCCCGAAATAGCGGACTCGCGAACACCCGCGAAATCGCAGACTCGCGAACACCCGCGAAATCGCGGACTCGCGAAATCGCGAACACTCGCGAAATCGCGGACTCTCGAAAAATCCCGAAATCGCGAACTCTCGAACAATCCCGAAATTGCGGACTCGCGAACACCCGCGAAATAGCGGACTCGCGAAATCGCGAACACTCGCGAATTCGCGGACTCGCGAACACTCGCGAAATCGCGGACTCCCGAACACTCGCGAAATCGCGGACTCGCGAACACTCCCGAAATCGCGGACTCGCGGACACCCGCGAAATCGCGGACTCGCGAATACTCCCGAAATCGCGGACTCGCGAACACTCCCGAAATCGCGGACTCGCGAACACCCGCGAAATCGCGGACTCGCGAACACCCGCGAAATCGCGGACTCGCGAAAACCCGCGAAATCGCGGACTCGCGGACACTCGCGAAATCGCGGACTCGCGAACCCCCGCGAAATCGCGGACTCGCGAACACTCCCGAAATCGCGAACACCCGCGAAATCGCGGACTCGCGAACACCCGCGAAATCGCGGACTCGCGAACACCCGCGAAATCGCGGACTCGCGAACACTCGCGAACACCCGCGAAATCGCGGACTCGCGAAATCGCGGACTCGCGAACTCTCGCGAAATCGCGGACTCGCGAACACTCGCGAAATCGCGGACTCTCGAACAATCCCGAAATTGCGGACTCGCGAACACCCGCGAAATCGCTGACTCGCGAACAGTCGCGAAATCGCGGACTCGCGAACACTCGCGAACACCCGCGAAATCGCGGACTCGCGAAATCGCGGACTCGCGAACTCTCGCGAAATCGCGGACTCGCGAACACTCGCGAAATCGCGGACTCTCGAACAATCCCGAAATTGCGGACTCGCGAACACCCGCGAAATCGCGGACTCGCGAACACCCGCGAAATCGGGGACTCGCGAACACTCGCGAAATCGCGGACTGGCGAACACCCGGGAAATCGCGAAATCACGGACTCGCAAACACCCGCGAAATCGCGGACTCGCGAACACTCCCGAAATCGCGGACTCGCGAACACTCCCGAAATCGCGAACTACCGCGAAATCGCGGACTCGCGAACACCCGCGAAATCGCGGACTCGCGAACACCCGCGAAATCGCGGACTCGCGAACACCCGCGAAATGGCGGACTCGCGAACACCCGCGAAATCGGGGACTCGCGAACACTCGCGAAATCGCGGACTGGCGAACACCCGGGAAATCGCGAAATCGCGGACTCGCGAACACCCGCGAAATCGCGGACTCGCGAACACTCCGGAAATCGCGGACTCGCGAACACTCCCGAAATCGCGGACTCGCGAACAACCGCGAAATCGCGGACTCGCGAAATCGCGAACACTCGCGAATTCGCGGACTCGCGAACACCCGCGAAATCTCCCGAAATCGCGGACTCGCGAACACTCCCGAAATCGCGGACTCGCGAACAACCGCGAAATCGCGGACTCGCGAAATCGCGAACACTCGCGAATTCGCGGACTCGCGAACACCCGCGAAATCTCCCGAAATCGCGGACTCGCGAACACCCGCGAAATCGCGGACTCGCGAACACCCGCGAAATCGCGGACTCGCGAACACCCGCGAAATCGCGGACTCGCGAACACCCGCGAAATCTCCCGAAATCGCGGACTCGCGAACACTCCCGAAATCGCGGACTCGCGAATACCCGCGAAATCGCTGACTCGCGAACAGTCGCGAAATCGCGGACTCGCGAACACTCGCGAACACCCGCGAAATCGCGGACTCGCGAAATCGCGGACTCGCGAACTCGCGAACTCTCGCGAAATCGCGGACTCGCGAACACTCGCGAATTCGCGGACTCGCGAACACCCGCGAAATCTCCCGAAATCGCGGACTCGCGAACACCCGCGAAATCGCGGACTCGCGAACACCCGCGAAATCGCGGACTCGCGAACACCCGCGAAATCGCGGACTCGCGAACACCCGCGAAATCTCCCGAAATCGCGGACTCGCGAACACTCCCGAAATCGCGGACTCGCGAATACCCGCGAAATCGCTGACTCGCGAACAGTCGCGAAATCGCGGACTCGCGAACACTCGCGAACACCCGCGAAATCGCGGACTCGCGAAATCGCGGACTCGCGAACTCTCGCGAAATCGCGGACTCGCGAACAATCCCGAAATTGCGGACTCGCGAACACCCGCGAAATAGCGGACTCGCGAAATCGCGAACACTCGCGAATTCGCGGACTCGCGAACACTCGCGAAATCGCGGACTCGCGAACACTCCCGAAATCGCGGACTCGCGAACACCCGCGAAATCGCGGACTCGCGAACACCCGCGAAATCGCGGACTCGCGAAATCGCGGACTCGCGAAATCGCGGACTCGCGAACACTCCCGAAATCGCGGACTCGCGAACACTCCCGAAATCGCGGACTCGCGAACACCCGCGAAATCGCGGACTCGCGAACACCCGCGAAATCGCGGACTCGCGAAATCGCGGACTCGCGAACACTCCCGAAATCGCGGACTCGCGAACACCCGCGAAATCGCGGACTCGCGAACACCCGCGAAATCGCGGACTCGCGAAATCGCGGACTCGCGAACACTCGCGAAATCGCGGACTCTCGAACAATCCCGAAATCGCGAACTCTCGAACAATCCCGAAATTGCGGACTCGCGAACACCCGCGAAATAGCGGACTCGCGAAATCGCGAACACTCGCGAATTCGCGGACTCGCGAACACTCGCGAAATCGCGGACTCGCGAACACTCGCGAAATCGCGGACTCGCGAACACTCCCGAAATCGCGGACTCGCGAACACTCCCGAAATCGCGGACTCGCGAACACTCCCGAAATAGCGGACTCGCGAACACCCGCGAAATCGCAGACTCGCGAACACCCGCGAAATCGCGGACTCGCGAAATCGCGAACACTCGCGAAATCGCGGACTCTCGAACAATCCCGAAATTGCGGACTCGCGAACACCCGCGAAATAGCGGACTCGCGAAATCGCGAACACTCGCGAATTCGCGGACTCGCGAACACTCGCGAAATCGCGGACTCGCGAACACTCCCGAAATCGCGAACTCGCGAACACCCGCGAAATCGCGGACTCGCGAACACCCGCGAAATCGCGGACTCGCGAACACCCGCGAAATCGCGGACTCGCGAACACTCCCGAAATCGCGGACTCGCGAACACCTGCGAAATCGCGAACACTCCCGAAATCGCGGACTCGCGAACACCCGCGAAATCGCGGACTCGCGAACACTCGCGAAATCGCGGACTTGCGAACTCTCCCGAAATCGCGGACTCGCGAAAACCCGCGAAATCGCGGACTCGCGAACACCCGCGAAATCGCGGACTCGCGAAATCGCGGACTCGCGGATACGCGAAATCGCGAACACCCGCGAAATCGCGGACTCGCGAAATCGCGGACTCGCGAACACCCGCGAAATCGCGGACTCGCGAAATCGCGGACTCGCGAAATCACGGACTCGCGAAATCGCGGACTCGCGAAAACTCCCGAAATCGCGGACTCGCGAACACTCGCGAACACTCGCAAAATCGCGAAATCGCGGACTCGCAAAATCGCGGACTCGCGGACACTCGCGAAATCGCGGACTCGCGAACACCCGCGAAATCGCGTACTCGCGAACACTCGCGAAATCGCGGACTCGCGAAATCGCGGACTCGCGAACACTCCCGAAATCGCGGAAACTCCCGAAATCGCGGACTCGGGAACACCAGCGAAATCGCGGACTCGCGGACACCCGCGAAATCGCGGACTCGCGAACACTCCCGAAATCGCGGACTCGCGAACACGCCCGAAATCGCGGACTCGCGAACACCAGCGAAATCGCGGACTCGCGAACACTCCCGAAATCGCGGACTCGCGAACACCCGCGAAATCGCGGACTCGCGAACACCCGCGAAATCGCGGACTCGCGAATACTCCCGACATCGCGGACTCGCGAACACTCCCGAAATCGCGGACTCGCGAACACCCGCGGACTCGCGAACACTCGCGAAATCGCGGACTCGCGAACTCTCCCGAAATCGCGGACTCGTGAAAACCCGCGAAATCGCGGACTCGGGAACACCCGCGAAATCGCGGACTCGCGAACACCCGCGAAATCGCGGACTCGCGAACACCCGCGAAATCGCGCACTCGCGAACACCCGCGAAATCGCGGACTCGCGAACACTCCCGAAATCGCGGACTCGCGAACACTCCCGAAATCGCGGACTCGCGAACAACCGCGAAATCGCGGACTCGCGAAATCGCGAACACTCGCGAATTCGCGGACTCGCGAACACTCGCGAATTCGCGGACTCGCGAACACCCGCGAAATCTCCCGAAATCGCGGACTCGCGAACACCCGCGAAATCGCGGACTCGCGAACACCCGCGAAATCGCGGACTCGCGAACACCCGCGAAATCGCGGACTCGCGAACACCCGCGAAATCTCCCGAAATCGCGGACTCGCGAACACTCCCGAAATCGCGGACTCGCGAACACCCGCGAAATCGCTGACTCGCGAACAGTCGCGAAATCGCGGACTCGCGAACACTCGCGAACACCCGCGAAATCGCGGACTCGCGAAATCGCGGACTCGCGAACTCTCGCGAACACCCGCGAAATCGCGGACTCGCGAAATCGCGGACTCGCGAACACTCGCGAAATCGCGGACTCGCGAACACCCGCGAAATCGCGGACTCGCGAACACCCGCGAAATCGCGGACTCGCGAACACCCGCGAAATCTCCCGAAATCGCGGACTCGCGAACACTCCCGAAATCGCGGACTCGCGAACACCCGCGAAATCGCTGACTCGCGAACAGTCGCGAAATCGCGGACTCGCGAACACTCGCGAACACCCGCGAAATCGCGGACTCGCGAAATCGCGGACTCGCGAACTCTCGCGAAATCGCGGACTCGCGAACACTCGCGAAATCGCGGACTCTCGAACAATCCCGAAATTGCGGACTCGCGAACACCCGCGAAATCGCGGACTCGCGAAATCGCGAACACTCGCGAATTCGCGGACTCGCGAACACTCCCAAAATCGCGGCCTCGCGAACACTCGCAAAATCGCGAAATCGCGGACTCGCGGACACTCGCGAAATCGCGGACTCACGAACACCCGCGAAATCGCGGACTCGCGAAATCACGGACTCGCGAACACTCGCGAAATCGCGGACTCGCGAACACTCCCGAAATAGCGGACTCGCGAACACCCGCGAAATCGCAGACTCGCGAACACCCGCGAAATCGCGGACTCGCGAAATCGCGGACTCGCGAACACTCGCGAAATCGCGGACTCTCGAACAATCCCGAAATTGCGGACTCGCGAACACCCGCGAAATAGCGGACTCGCGAAATCGCGAACACTCGCGAATTCGCGGACTCGCGAACACTCGCGAAATCGCGGACTCGCGAACACTCCCGAAATAGCGGACTCGCGAACACCCGCGAAATCGCAGACTCGCGAACACCCGCGAAATCGCGGACTCGCGAAATCGCGAACACTCGCGAAATCGCGGACTCTCGAACAATCCCGAAATCGCGAACTCTCGAACAATCCCGAAATTGCGGACTCGCGAACACCCGCGAAATAGCGGACTCGCGAAATCGCGAACACTCGCGAATTCGCGGACTCGCGAACACTCGCGAAATCGCGGACTCGCGAACACTCGCGAAATCGCGGACTCGCGAAATCGCGGACTCGCGAACTCTCGCGAAATCGCGGACTCGCGAACACTCGCGAAATCGCGGACTCTCGAACAATCCCGAAATTGCGGACTCGCGAACACCCGCGAAATCGCGGACTCGCGAAATCGCGAACACTCGCGAATTCGCGGACTCGCGAACACTCCCAAAATCGCGGCCTCGCGAACACTCGCAAAATCGCGAAATCGCGGACTCGCGGACACTCGCGAAATCGCGGACTCACGAACACCCGCGAAATCGCGGACTCGCGAAATCACGGACTCGCGAAATCACGGACTCGCAACACTCCCGAAATCGCGGACTCGCGAACACCCGCGAAATCGCGGACTCGCGAACACCCGCGAAATCGCGGACTCGCGAAATCGCGGACTCGCGAACACTCCCGAAATCGCGGACTCGCGAACACTCCCGAAATCGCGGACTCGCGAACACCCGCGAAATCGCGGACTCGCGAACACCCGCGAAATCGCGGACTCGCGAAATCGCGGACTCGCGAACACTCGCGAAATCGCGGACTCTCGAACAATCCCGAAATTGCGGACTCGCGAACACCCGCGAAATAGCGGACTCGCGAAATCGCGAACACTCGCGAATTCGCGGACTCGCGAACACTCGCGAAATCGCGGACTCGCGAACACTCGCGAAATCGCGGACTCGCGAACACTCCCGAAATCGCGAACTCGCGAACACTCGCGAAATCGCGGACTCGCGAACACTCCCGAAATAGCGGACTCGCGAACACCCGCGAAATCGCAGACTCGCGAACACCCGCGAAATCGCGGACTCGCGAAATCGCGGACTCGCGAACACTCGCGAAATCGCGGACTCTCGAACAATCCCGAAATTGCGGACTCGCGAACACCCGCGAAATAGCGGACTCGCGAAATCGCGAACACTCGCGAATTCGCGGACTCGCGAACACTCGCGAAATCGCGGACTCGCGAACACTCCCGAAATAGCGGACTCGCGAACACCCGCGAAATCGCAGACTCGCGAACACCCGCGAAATCGCGGACTCGCGAAATCGCGAACACTCGCGAAATCGCGGACTCTCGAACAATCCCGAAATCGCGAACTCTCGAACAATCCCGAAATTGCGGACTCGCGAAATCGCGAACACTCGCGAATTCGCGGACTCGCGAACACTCGCGAAATCGCGGACTCGCGAACACTCGCGAAATCGCGGACTCGCGAACACTCCCGAAATCGCGGACTCGCGAACACCCGCGAAATCGCGGACTCGCGAACACCCGCGAAATCGCGACTCGCGAATACTCCCGAAATCGCGGACTCGCGAACACTCCCGAAATCGCGGACTCGCGAACACCCGCGAAATCGCGGACTCGCGAACACCCGCGAAATCGCGGACTCGCGAACACCCGCGAAATCGCGGACTCGCGGACACTCGCGAAATCGCGGACTCGCGAACCCCCGCGAAATCGCGGACTCGCGAACACTCCCGAAATCGCGAACACCCGCGAAATCGAACAATCCCGAAATTGCGGACTCGCGAACACCCGCGAAATCGCGGACTCGCGAACACCCGCGAAATCGGGGACTCGCGAACACTCGCGAAATCGCGGACTGGCGAACACCCGGGAAATCGCGAAATCGCGGACTCGCGAACACCCGCGAAATCGCGGACTCGCGAATACTCCCGAAATCGCGGACTCGCGAACACTCCCGAAATCGCGGACTCGCGAACACCCGCGAAATCGCGGACTCGCGAACACTCGCGAAATCGCGGACTCGCGAACCCCCGCGAAATCGCGGACTCGCGAACACTCCCGAAATCGCGAACACCCGCGAAATCGAACAATCCCGAAATTTCGGACTCGCGAACACCCGCGAAATCGCGGACTCGCGAACACCCGCGAAATCGGGGACTCGCGAACACTCGCGAAATCGCGGCCTGGCGAACACCCGGGAAATCGCGAAATCGCGGACTCGCGAACACCCGCGAAATCGCGGACTCGCGAACACTCCCGAAATCGCGGACTCGCGAACACTCCCGAAATCGCGAACACCCGCGAAATCGCGGACTCGCGAACACCCGCGAAATCGCGGACTCGCGAAATCGCGGACTCGCGAACACTCGCGAAATCGCGGACTCTCGAACAATCCCGAAATTGCGGACTCGCGAACACCCGCGAAATAGCGGACTCGCGAAATCGCGAACACTCGCGAATTCGCGGACTCGCGAACACTCGCGAAATCGCGGACTCGCGAACACTCCCGAAATAGCGGACTCGCGAACACCCGCGAAATCGCAGACTCGCGAACACCCGCGAAATCGCGGACTCGCGAAATCGCGAACACTCGCGAAATCGCGGACTCTCGAACAATCCCGAAATCGCGAACTCTCGAACAATCCCGAAATTGCGGACTCGCGAACACCCGCGAAATAGCGGACTCGCGAAATCGCGAACACTCGCGAATTCGCGGACTCGCGAACACTCGCGAAATCGCGGACTCGCGAACACTCGCGAAATCGCGGACTCGCGAACACTCCCGAAATCGCGGACTCGCGAACACCCGCGAAATCGCGGACTCGCGAACACCCGCGAAATCGCGGACTCGCGAATACTCCCGAAATCGCGGACTCGCGAACACTCCCGAAATCGCGGACTCGCGAACACCCGCGAAATCGCGGACTCGCGAACACTCGCGAAATCGCGGACTCGCGAACCCCCGCGAAATCGCGGACTCGCGAACACTCCCGAAATCGCGAACACCCGCGAAATCGAACAATCCCGAAATTTCGGACTCGCGAACACCCGCGAAATCGCGGACTCGCGAACACCCGCGAAATCGGGGACTCGCGAACACTCGCGAAATCGCGGCCTGGCGAACACCCGGGAAATCGCGAAATCGCGGACTCGCGAACACCCGCGAAATCGCGGACTCGCGAACACTCCCGAAATCGCGGACTCGCGAACACTCCCGAAATCGCGGACTCGCGAACACCCGCGAAATCGCGGACTCGCGAACACCCGCGAAATCGCGGAATCGCGAACACCCGCGAAATCGCGGACTCGCGAACACCCGCGAAATCGCGGACTCGCGAACACCCGCGAAATCGCGGACTCGCGAACACCCGCGAAATCGGGGACTCGCGAACACTCGCGAAATCGCGGACTGGCGAACACCCGGGAAATCGCGAAATCGCGGACTCGCGAACACCCGCGAAATCGCGGACTCGCGAACACTCCCGAAATCGCGGACTCGCGGACACTCCCGAAATCGCGGACTCGCGAACACTCCCGAAATCGCGAACACCCGCGAAATCGCGGACTCGCGAACACCCGCGAAATCGCGGACTCGCGAACACCCGCGAAATCGCGGACTCGCGAACACCCGCGAAATCGCGGACTCGCGAACACCCGCGAAATCGGGGACTCGCGAACACTCGCGAAATCGCCGACTGGCGAACACCCGGGAAATCGCGAAATCGCGGACTCGCGAACACCCGCGAAATCGCGGACTCGCGAACACTCCCGAAATCGCGGACTCGCGAACACTCCCGAAATCGCGGACTCGCGAACAACCGCGAAATCGCGGACTCGCGAAATCGCGAACACTCGCGAATTCGCGGACTCGCGAACACTCCCAAAATCGCGGCCTCGCGAACACTCGCAAAATCGCGAAATCGCGGACTCGCGGACACTCGCGAAATCGCGGACTCACGAACACCCGCGAAATCGCGGACTCGCGAAATCACGGACTCGCGAAATCACGGACTCGCAACACTCCCGAAATCGCGGACTCGCGAACACCCGCGAAATCGCGGACTCGCGAACACCCGCGAAATCGCGGACTCGCGAAATCGCGGACTCGCGAACACTCCCGAAATCGCGGACTCGCGAACACTCCCGAAATCGCGGACTCGCGAACACTCCCGAAATCGCGGACTCGCGAACACCCGCGAAATCGCGGACTCGCGAACACCCGCGAAATCGCGGACTCGCGAAAACCCGCGAAATCGCGGACTCGCGGACACTCGCGAAATCGCGGACTCGCGAACCCCCGCGAAATCGCGGACTCGCGAACACTCCCGAAATCGCGAACACCCGCGAAATCGCGGACTCGCGAACACCCGCGAAATCGCGGACTCGCGAACACCCGCGAAATCGCGGACTCGCGAACACTCGTGAACACCCGCGAAATCGCGGACTCGCGAAATCGCGGACTCGCGAACTCTCGCGAAATCGCGGACTCGCGAACACTCGCGAAATCGCGGACTCTCGAACAATCCCGAAATTGCGGACTGGCGAACACCCGCGAAATCGCTGACTCGCGAACAGTCGCGAAATCGCGGACTCGCGAACACTCGCGAACACCCGCGAAATCGCGGACTCGCGAAATCGCGGACTCGCGAACTCTCGCGAAATCGCGGACTCGCGAACACTCGCGAAATCGCGGACTCTCGAACAATCCCGAAATTGCGGACTCGCGAACACCCGCGAAATCGCGGACTCGCGAACACCCGCGAAATCGGGGACTCGCGAACACTCGCGAAATCGCGGACTGGCGAACACCCGGGAAATCGCGAAATCGCGGACTCGCGAACACCCGCGAAATCGCGGACTCGCGAACACTCCCGAAATCGCGGACTCGCGAACACTCCCGAAATCGCGAACTACCGCGAAATCGCGGACTCGCGAACACCCGCGAAATCGCGGACTCGCGAACACCCGCGAAATCGCGGACTCGCGAACACCCGCGAAATCGCGGACTCGCGAACACCCGCGAAATCGGGGACTCGCGAACACTCGCGAAATCGCGGACTGGCGAACACCCGGGAAATCGCGAAATCGCGGACTCGCGAACACCCGCGAAATCGCGGACTCGCGAACACTCCCGAAATCGCGGACTCGCGAACACTCCCGAAATCGCGGACTCGCGAACTCTCGCGAAATCGCGGACTCGCGAACACTCGCGAAATCGCGGACTCTCGAACAATCCCGAAATTGCGGACTCGCGAACACCCGCGAAATCGCGGACTCGCGAAATCGCGAACACTCGCGAATTCGCGGACTCGCGAACACTCCCAAAATCGCGGCCTCGCGAACACTCGCAAAATCGCGAAATCGCGGACTCGCGGACACTCGCGAAATCGCGGACTCGCGAACACCCGCGAAATCGCGGACTCGCGGACTCGCGAACACTCGCGAAATCGCGGACTCGCGAACACCCGCGAAATCGCGGACTCGCGAACACCCGCGAAATCGCGGACTCGCGAACACCCGCGAAATCTCCCGAAATCGCGGACTCGCGAACACTCCCGAAATCGCGGACTCGCGAACACCCGCGAAATCGCTGACTCGCGAACAGTCGCGAAATCGCGGACTCGCGAAATCACGGACTCGCAACACTCCCGAAATCGCGGACTCGCGAACACCCGCGAAATCGCGGACTCGCGAACACCCGCGAAATCGCGGACTCGCGAAATCGCGGACTCGCGAACACTCCCGAAATCGCGGACTCGCGAACACTCCCGAAATCGCGGACTCGCGAACACCCGCGAAATCGCGGACTCGCGAACACCCGCGAAATCGCGGACTCGCGAAATCGCGGACTCGCGAACACTCGCGAAATCGCGGACTCTCGAACAATCCCGAAATCGCGAACCCTCGAACAATCCCGAAATTGCGGACTCGCGAACACCCGCGAAATAGCGGACTCGCGAAATCGCGAACACTCGCGAATTCGCGGACTCGCGAACACTCGCGAAATCGCGGACTCGCGAACACTCGCGAAATCGCGGACTCGCGAACACTCCCGAAATCGCGAACTCGCGAACACTCGCGAAATCGCGGACTCGCGAACACTCCCGAAATAGCGGACTCGCGAACACCCACGAAATCGCAGACTCGCGAACACCCGCGAAATCGCGGACTCGCGAACACCCGCGAAATCGCGGACTCGCGAACACCCGCGAAATCGGGGACTCGCGAACACTCGCGAAATCGCGGACTGGCGAACACCCGGGAAATCGCGAAATCGCGGACTCGCGAACACCCGCGAAATCGCGGACTCGCGAACACTCCCGAAATCGCGGACTCGCGAACACTCCCGAAATCGCGGACTCGCGAACAACCGCGAAATCGCGGACTCGCGAAATCGCGAACACTCGCGAATTCGCGGACTCGCGAACACTCGCGAATTCGCGGACTCGCGAACACCCGCGAAATCTCCCGAAATCGCGGACTCGCGAACACCCGCGAAATCGCGGACTCGCGAACACCCGCGAAATCGCGGACTCGCGAACACCCGCGAAATCGCGGACTCGCGAACACCCGCGAAATCGGGGACTCGCGAACACTCGCGAAATCGCGGACTGGCGAACACCCGGGAAATCGCGAAATCGCGGACTCGCGAACACCCGCGAAATCGCGGACTCGCGAACACTCCCGAAATCGCGGACTCGCGAACACTCCCGAAATCGCGGACTCGCGAACAACCGCGAAATCGCGGACTCGCGAAATCGCGAACACTCGCGAATTCGCGGACTCGCGAACACTCGCGAATTCGCGGACTCGCGAACACCCGTGAAATCTCCCGAAATCGCGGACTCGCGAACACCCGCGAAATCGCGGACTCGCGAACACCCGCGAAATCGCGGACTCGCGAACACCCGCGAAATCGCGGACTCGCGAACACCCGCGAAATCTCCCGAAATCGCGGACTCGCGAACACTCCCGAAATCGCGGACTCGCGAACACCCGCGAAATCGCTGACTCGCGAACAGTCGCGAAATCGCGGACTCGCGAACACTCGCGAACACCCGCGAAATCGCGGACTCGCGAAATCGCGGACTCGCGAACTCTCGCGAACACCCGCGAAATCGCGGACTCGCGAAATCGCGGACTCGCGAACACTCGCGAAATCGCGGACTCGCGAACACCCGCGAAATCGCGGACTCGCGAACACCCGCGAAATCGCGGACTCGCGAACACCCGCGAAATCTCCCGAAATCGCGGACTCGCGAACACTCCCGAAATCGCGGACTCGCGAACACCCGCGAAATCGCTGACTCGCGAACAGTCGCGAAATCGCGGACTCGCGAACACTCGCGAACACCCGCGAAATCGCGGACTCGCGAAATCGCGGACTCGCGAACTCTCGCGAAATCGCGGACTCGCGAACACTCGCGAAATCGCGGACTCTCGAACAATCCCGAAATTGCGGACTCGCGAACACCCGCGAAATCGCGGACTCGCGAAATCGCGAACACTCGCGAATTCGCGGACTCGCGAACACTCCCAAAATCGCGGCCTCGCGAACACTCGCAAAATCGCGAAATCGCGGACTCGCGGACACTCGCGAAATCGCGGACTCACGAACACCCGCGAAATCGCGGACTCGCGAAATCACGGACTCGCGAACACTCGCGAAATCGCGGACTCGCGAACACTCCCGAAATAGCGGACTCGCGAACACCCGCGAAATCGCAGACTCGCGAACACCCGCGAAATCGCGGACTCGCGAAATCGCGGACTCGCGAACACTCGCGAAATCGCGGACTCTCGAACAATCCCGAAATTGCGGACTCGCGAACACCCGCGAAATAGCGGACTCGCGAAATCGCGAACACTCGCGAATTCGCGGACTCGCGAACACTCGCGAAATCGCGGACTCGCGAACACTCCCGAAATAGCGGACTCGCGAACACCCGCGAAATCGCAGACTCGCGAACACCCGCGAAATCGCGGACTCGCGAAATCGCGAACACTCGCGAAATCGCGGACTCTCGAACAATCCCGAAATCGCGAACTCTCGAACAATCCCGAAATTGCGGACTCGCGAACACCCGCGAAATAGCGGACTCGCGAAATCGCGAACACTCGCGAATTCGCGGACTCGCGAACACTCGCGAAATCGCGGACTCGCGAACACTCGCGAAATCGCGGACTCGCGAAATCGCGGACTCGCGAACTCTCGCGAAATCGCGGACTCGCGAACACTCGCGAAATCGCGGACTCTCGAACAATCCCGAAATTGCGGACTCGCGAACACCCGCGAAATCGCGGACTCGCGAAATCGCGAACACTCGCGAATTCGCGGACTCGCGAACACTCCCAAAATCGCGGCCTCGCGAACACTCGCAAAATCGCGAAATCGCGGACTCGCGGACACTCGCGAAATCGCGGACTCACGAACACCCGCGAAATCGCGGACTCGCGAAATCACGGACTCGCGAAATCACGGACTCGCAACACTCCCGAAATCGCGGACTCGCGAACACCCGCGAAATCGCGGACTCGCGAACACCCGCGAAATCGCGGACTCGCGAAATCGCGGACTCGCGAACACTCCCGAAATCGCGGACTCGCGAACACTCCCGAAATCGCGGACTCGCGAACACCCGCGAAATCGCGGACTCGCGAACACCCGCGAAATCGCGGACTCGCGAAATCGCGGACTCGCGAACACTCGCGAAATCGCGGACTCTCGAACAATCCCGAAATTGCGGACTCGCGAACACCCGCGAAATAGCGGACTCGCGAAATCGCGAACACTCGCGAATTCTCGGACTCGCGAACACTCGCGAAATCGCGGACTCGCGAACACTCGCGAAATCGCGGACTCGCGAACACTCCCGAAATCGCGAACTCGCGAACACTCGCGAAATCGTGGACTCGCGAACACTCCCGAAATAGCGGACTCGCGAACACCCGCGAAATCGCAGACTCGCGAACACCCGCGAAATCGCGGACTCGCGAAATCGCGGACTCGCGAACACTCGCGAAATCGCGGACTCTCGAACAATCCCGAAATTGCGGACTCGCGAACACCCGCGAAATAGCGGACTCGCGAAATCGCGAACACTCGCGAATTCGCGGACTCGCGAACACTCGCGAAATCGCGGACTCGCGAACACTCCCGAAATAGCGGACTCGCGAACACCCGCGAAATCGCAGACTCGCGAACACCCGCGAAATCGCGGACTCGCGAAATCGCGAACACTCGCGAAATCGCGGACTCTCGAACAATCCCGAAATCGCGAACTCTCGAACAATCCCGAAATTGCGGACTCGCGAAATCGCGAACACTCGCGAATTCGCGGACTCGCGAACACTCGCGAAATCGCGGACTCGCGAACACTCGCGAAATCGCGGACTCGCGAACACTCCCGAAATCGCGGACTCGCGAACACCCGCGAAATCGCGGACTCGCGAACACCCGCGAAATCGCGGACTCGCGAATACTCCCGAAATCGCGGACTCGCGAACACTCCCGAAATCGCGGACTCGCGAACACCCGCGAAATCGCGGACTCGCGAACACCCGCGAAATCGCGGACTCGCGAACACCCGCGAAATCGCGGACTCGCGGACACTCGCGAAATCGCGGACTCGCGAACCCCCGCGAAATCGCGGACTCGCGAACACTCCCGAAATCGCGAACACCCGCGAAATCGAACAATCCCGAAATTGCGGACTCGCGAACACCCGCGAAATCGCGGACTCGCGAACACCCGCGAAATCGGGGACTCGCGAACACTCGCGAAATCGCGGACTGGCGAACACCCGGGAAATCGCGAAATCGCGGACTCGCGAACACCCGCGAAATCGCGGACTCGCGAACACTCCCGAAATCGCGGACTCGCGAACACTCCCGAAATCGCGAACACCCGCGAAATCGCGGACTCGCGAACACCCGCGAAATCGCGGACTCGCGAACACCCGCGAAATCGCGGACTCGCGAACACCCGCGAAATCGCGGACTCGCGAACACCCGCGAAATCGCGGACTCGCGAACACCCGCGAAATCGGGGACTCGCGAACACTCGCGAAATCGCGGACTGGCGAACACCCGGGAAATCGCGAAATCGCGGATTCGCGAACACCCGCGAAATCGCGGACTCGCGAACACTCCCGAAATCGCGGACTCGCGAACACTCCCGAAATCGCGGACTCGCGAACAACCGCGAAATCGCGGACTCGCGAAATCGCGAACACTCGCGAATTCGCGGACTCGCGAACACTCCCAAAATCGCGGCCTCGCGAACACTCGCAAAATCGCGAAATCGCGGACTCGCGGACACTCGCGAAATCGCGGACTCACGAACACCCGCGAAATCGCGGACTCGCGAAATCACGTACTCGCGAAATCACGGACTCGCAACACTCCCGAAATCGCGGACTCGCGAACACCCGCGAAATCGCGGACTCGCGAACACCCGCGAAATCGCGGACTCGCGAAATCGCAGACTCGCGAACACTCCCGAAATCGCGGACTCGCGAACACTCCCGAAATCGCGGACTCGCGAACACCCGCGAAATCGCGGACTCGCGAACACCCGCGAAATCGCGGACTCGCGAAATCGCGAACACTCGCGAAATCGCGGACTCTCGAACAATCCCGAAATCGCGAACTCTCGAACAATCCCGAAATTGCGGACTCGCGAACACCCGCGAAATAGCGGACTCGCGAAATCGCGAACACTCGCGAATTCGCGGACTCGCGAACACTCGCGAAATCGCGGACTCGCGAACACTCGCGAAATCGCGGACTCGCGAACACTCCCGAAATCGCTGACTCGCGAACACCCGCGAAATCGCGGACTCGCGAACACTCCCGAAATCGCGGACTCGCGAACACCCGCGAAATCGCGGACTCGCGAACACCCGCGAAATCGCGGACTCGCGAACACCCGCGAAATCGCGGACTCGCGAACACCCGCGAAATCGCGGACTCGCGAACACCCGCGAAATCGCAGACTCGCGAACACCCGCGAAATCGCGGACTCGCGAAATCGCGGACTCGCGAACACTCGCGAAATCGCGGACTCTCGAACAATCCCGAAATTGCGGACTCGCGAACACCCGCGAAATAGCGGACTCGCGAAATCGCGAACACTCGCGAATTCGCGGACTCGCGAACACTCGCGAAATCGCGGACTCGCGAACACTCCCGAAATAGCGGACTCGCGAACACCCGCGAAATCGCAGACTCGGGAACACCGGCGAAATCGCGGACTCGCGAAATCGCGAACACTCGCGAAATCGCGGACTCTCGAACAATCCCGAAATCGCGAACTCTCGAACAATCCCGAAATTGCGGACTCGCGAACACCCGCGAAATAGCGGACTCGCGAAATCGCGAACACTCGCGAAATCGCGGACTCGCGAACACTCGCGAAATCGCGGACTCGCGAACACTCGCGAAATCGCGGACTCGCGAACACTCCCGAAATCGCGGACTCGCGAACACCCGCGAAATCGCGGACTCGCGAACACCCGCGAAATCGCGGACTCGCGAATACTCCCGAAATCGCGGACTCGCGAACACTCCCGAAATCGCGGACTCGCGAACACCCGCGAAATCGCGGACTCGCGAACACCCGCGAAATCGCGGACTCGCGAACACCCGCGAAATCGCGGACTCGCGGACACTCGCGAAATTGCGGACTCGCGAACCCCCGCGAAATCGCGGACTCGCGAACACTCCCGAAATCGCGAACACCCGCGAAATCGAACAATCCCGAAATTTCGGACTCGCGAACACCCGCGAAATCGCGGACTCGCGAACACCCGCGAAATCGGGGACTCGCGAACACTCGCGAAATCGCGGCCTGGCGAACACCCGGGAAATCGCGAAATCGCGGACTCGCGAACACCCGCGAAATCGCGGACTCGCGAACACTCCCGAAATCGCGGACTCGCGAACACTCCCGAAATCGCGAACACCCGCGAAATCGCGGACTCGCGAACACCCGCGAAATCGCGGACTCGCGAACACCCGCGAAATCGCGGACTCGCGAACACCCGCGAAATCGCGGACTCGCGAACACCCGCGAAATCGCGGACTCGCGAACACTCCCGAAATCGCGGACTCGCGAACACTCCCGAAATCGCGGACTCGCGAACAACCGCGAAATCGCGGACTCGCGAAATCGCGAACACTCGCGAATTCGCGGACTCGCGAACACTCCCAAAATCGCGGCCTCGCGAACACTCGCAAAATCGCGAAATCGCGGACTCGCGGACACTCGCGAAATCGCGGACTCACGAACACCCGCGAAATCGCGGACTCGCGAAATCACGGACTCGCGAAATCACGGACTCGCAACACTCCCGAAATCGCGGACTCGCGAACACCCGCGAAATCGCGGACTCGCGAACACCCGCGAAATCGCGGACTCGCGAAATCGCGGACTCGCGAACACTCCCGAAATCGCGGACTCGCGAACACTCCCGAAATCGCGGACTCGCGAACACCCGCGAAATCGCGGAATCGCGAACACCCGCGAAATCGCGGACTCGCGAAATCGCGGACTCGCGAACACTCGCGAAATCGCGGACTCTCGAACAATCCCGAAATCGCGAACTCTCGAACAATCCCGAAATTGCGGACTCGCGAACACCCGCGAAATAGCGGACTCGCGAAATCGCGAACACTCGCGAATTCGCGGACTCGCGAACACTCGCGAAATCGCGGACTCGCGAACACTCGCGAAATCGCGGACTCGCGAACACTCCCGAAATCGCGAACTCGCGAACACTCGCGAAATCGCGGACTCGCGAACACTCCCGAAATAGCGGACTCGCGAACACCCGCGAAATCGCAGACTCGCGAACACCCGCGAAATCGCGGACTCGCGAAATCGCGGACTCGCGAACACTCGCGAAATCGCGGACTCTCGAACAATCCCGAAATTGCGGACTCGCGAACACCCGCGAAATAGCGGACTCGCGAAATCGCGAACACTCGCGAATTCGCGGACTCGCGAACACTCGCGAAATCGCGGACTCGCGAACACTCCCGAAATAGCGGACTCGCGAACACCCGCGAAATCGCAGACTCGCGAACACCCGCGAAATCGCGGACTCGCGAAATCGCGAACACTCGCGAAATCGCGGACTCTCGAAAAATCCCGAAATCGCGAACTCTCGAACAATCCCGAAATTGCGGACTCGCGAACACCCGCGAAATAGCGGACTCGCGAAATCGCGAACACTCGCGAATTCGCGGACTCGCGAACACTCGCGAAATCGCGGACTCCCGAACACTCGCGAAATCGCGGACTCGCGAACACTCCCGAAATCGCGGACTCGCGGACACCCGCGAAATCGCGGACTCGCGAATACTCCCGAAATCGCGGACTCGCGAACACTCCCGAAATCGCGGACTCGCGAACACCCGCGAAATCGCGGACTCGCGAACACCCGCGAAATCGCGGACTCGCGAAAACCCGCGAAATCGCGGACTCGCGGACACTCGCGAAATCGCGGACTCGCGAACCCCCGCGAAATCGCGGACTCGCGAACACTCCCGAAATCGCGAACACCCGCGAAATCGCGGACTCGCGAACACCCGCGAAATCGCGGACTCGCGAACACCCGCGAAATCGCGGACTCGCGAACACTCGCGAACACCCGCGAAATCGCGGACTCGCGAAATCGCGGACTCGCGAACTCTCGCGAAATCGCGGACTCGCGAACACTCGCGAAATCGCGGACTCTCGAACAATCCCGAAATTGCGGACTCGCGAACACCCGCGAAATCGCTGACTCGCGAACAGTCGCGAAATCGCGGACTCGCGAACACTCGCGAACACCCGCGAAATCGCGGACTCGCGAAATCGCGGACTCGCGAACTCTCGCGAAATCGCGGACTCGCGAACACTCGCGAAATCGCGGACTCTCGAACAATCCCGAAATTGCGGACTCGCGAACACCCGCGAAATCGCGGACTCGCGAACACCCGCGAAATCGGGGACTCGCGAACACTCGCGAAATCGCGGACTGGCGAACACCCGGGAAATCGCGAAATCACGGACTCGCGAACACCCGCGAAATCGCGGACTCGCGAACACTCCCGAAATCGCGGACTCGCGAACACTCCCGAAATCGCGAACTACCGCGAAATCGCGGACTCGCGAACACCCGCGAAATCGCGGACTCGCGAACACCCGCGAAATCGCGGACTCGCGAACACCCGCGAAATGGCGGACTCGCGAACACCCGCGAAATCGGGGACTCGCGAACACTCGCGAAATCGCGGACTGGCGAACACCCGGGAAATCGCGAAATCGCGGACTCGCGAACACCCGCGAAATCGCGGACTCGCGAACACTCCGGAAATCGCGGACTCGCGAACACTCCCGAAATCGCGGACTCGCGAACAACCGCGAAATCGCGGACTCGCGAAATCGCGAACACTCGCGAATTCGCGGACTCGCGAACACCCGCGAAATCTCCCGAAATCGCGGACTCGCGAACACTCCCGAAATCGCGGACTCGCGAACAACCGCGAAATCGCGGACTCGCGAAATCGCGAACACTCGCGAATTCGCGGACTCGCGAACACCCGCGAAATCTCCCGAAATCGCGGACTCGCGAACACCCGCGAAATCGCGGACTCGCGAACACCCGCGAAATCGCGGACTCGCGAACACCCGCGAAATCGCGGACTCGCGAACACCCGCGAAATCTCCCGAAATCGCGGACTCGCGAACACTCCCGAAATCGCGGACTCGCGAATACCCGCGAAATCGCTGACTCGCGAACAGTCGCGAAATCGCGGACTCGCGAACACTCGCGAACACCCGCGAAATCGCGGACTCGCGAAATCGCGGACTCGCGAACTCGCGAACTCTCGCGAAATCGCGGACTCGCGAACACTCGCGAATTCGCGGACTCGCGAACACCCGCGAAATCTCCCGAAATCGCGGACTCGCGAACACCCGCGAAATCGCGGACTCGCGAACACCCGCGAAATCGCGGACTCGCGAACACCCGCGAAATCGCGGACTCGCGAACACCCGCGAAATCTCCCGAAATCGCGGACTCGCGAACACTCCCGAAATCGCGGACTCGCGAATACCCGCGAAATCGCTGACTCGCGAACAGTCGCGAAATCGCGGACTCGCGAACACTCTCGAACACCCGCGAAATCGCGGACTCGCGAAATCGCGGACTCGCGAACTCTCGCGAAATCGCGGACTCGCGAACACTCGCGAAATCGCGGACTCTCGAACAATCCCGAAATTGCGGACTCGCGAACACCCGCGAAATAGCGGACTCGCGAAATCGCGAACACTCGCGAATTCGCGGACTCGCGAACACTCGCGAAATCGCGGACTCGCGAACACTCCCGAAATCGCGGACTCGCGAACACCCGCGAAATCGCGGACTCGCGAACACCCGCGAAATCGCGGACTCGCGAAATCGCGGACTCGCGAAATCGCGGACTCGCGAACACTCCCGAAATCGCGGACTCGCGAACACTCCCGAAATCGCGGACTCGCGAACACCCGCGAAATCGCGGACTCGCGAACACCCGCGAAATCGCGGACTCGCGAAATCGCGGACTCGCGAACACTCCCGAAATCGCGGACTCGCGAACACCCGCGAAATCGCGGACTCGCGAACACCCGCGAAATCGCGGACTCGCGAAATCGCGGACTCGCGAACACTCGCGAAATCGCGGACTCTCGAACAATCCCGAAATCGCGAACTCTCGAACAATCCCGAAATTGCGGACTCGCGAACACCCGCGAAATAGCGGACTCGCGAAATCGCGAACACTCGCGAATTCGCGGACTCGCGAACACTCGCGAAATCGCGGACTCGCGAACACTCGCGAAATCGCGGACTCGCGAACACTCCCGAAATCGCGGACTCGCGAACACTCCCGAAATCGCGGACTCGCGAACACTCCCGAAATAGCGGACTCGCGAACACCCGCGAAATCGCAGACTCGCGAACACCCGCGAAATCGCGGACTCGCGAAATCGCGAACACTCGCGAAATCGCGGACTCTCGAACAATCCCGAAATTGCGGACTCGCGAACACCCGCGAAATAGCGGACTCGCGAAATCGCGAACACTCGCGAATTCGCGGACTCGCGAACACTCGCGAAATCGCGGACTCGCGAACACTCCCGAAATCGCGAACTCGCGAACACCCGCGAAATCGCGGACTCGCGAACACCCGCGAAATCGCGGACTCGCGAACACCCGCGAAATCGCGGACTCGCGAACACTCCCGAAATCGCGGACTCGCGAACACCTGCGAAATCGCGAACACTCCCGAAATCGCGGACTCGCGAACACCCGCGAAATCGCGGACTCGCGAACACTCGCGAAATCGCGGACTTGCGAACTCTCCCGAAATCGCGGACTCGCGAAAACCCGCGAAATCGCGGACTCGCGAACACCCGCGAAATCGCGGACTCGCGAAATCGCGGACTCGCGGATACGCGAAATCGCGAACACCCGCGAAATCGCGGACTCGCGAAATCGCGGACTCGCGAACACCCGCGAAATCGCGGACTCGCGAAATCGCGGACTCGCGAAATCACGGACTCGCGAAATCGCGGACTCGCGAAAACTCCCGAAATCGCGGACTCGCGAACACTCGCGAACACTCGCAAAATCGCGAAATCGCGGACTCGCAAAATCGCGGACTCGCGGACACTCGCGAAATCGCGGACTCGCGAACACCCGCGAAATCGCGTACTCGCGAACACTCGCGAAATCGCGGACTCGCGAAATCGCGGACTCGCGAACACTCCCGAAATCGCGGAAACTCCCGAAATCGCGGACTCGGGAACACCAGCGAAATCGCGGACTCGCGGACACCCGCGAAATCGCGGACTCGCGAACACTCCCGAAATCGCGGACTCGCGAACACGCCCGAAATCGCGGACTCGCGAACACCAGCGAAATCGCGGACTCGCGAACACTCCCGAAATCGCGGACTCGCGAACACCCGCGAAATCGCGGACTCGCGAACACCCGCGAAATCGCGGACTCGCGAATACTCCCGACATCGCGGACTCGCGAACACTCCCGAAATCGCGGACTCGCGAACACCCGCGGACTCGCGAACACTCGCGAAATCGCGGACTCGCGAACTCTCCCGAAATCGCGGACTCGCGAAAACCCGCGAAATCGCGGACTCGGGAACACCCGCGAAATCGCGGACTCGCGAACACCCGCGAAATCGCGGACTCGCGAACACCCGCGAAATCGCGCACTCGCGAACACCCGCGAAATCGCGGACTCGCGAACACTCCCGAAATCGCGGACTCGCGAACACTCCCGAAATCGCGGACTCGCGAACAACCGCGAAATCGCGGACTCGCGAAATCGCGAACACTCGCGAATTCGCGGACTCGCGAACACTCGCGAATTCGCGGACTCGCGAACACCCGCGAAATCTCCCGAAATCGCGGACTCGCGAACACCCGCGAAATCGCGGACTCGCGAACACCCGCGAAATCGCGGACTCGCGAACACCCGCGAAATCGCGGACTCGCGAACACCCGCGAAATCTCCCGAAATCGCGGACTCGCGAACACTCCCGAAATCGCGGACTCGCGAACACCCGCGAAATCGCTGACTCGCGAACAGTCGCGAAATCGCGGACTCGCGAACACTCGCGAACACCCGCGAAATCGCGGACTCGCGAAATCGCGGACTCGCGAACTCTCGCGAACACCCGCGAAATCGCGGACTCGCGAAATCGCGGACTCGCGAACACTCGCGAAATCGCGGACTCGCGAACACCCGCGAAATCGCGGACTCGCGAACACCCGCGAAATCGCGGACTCGCGAACACCCGCGAAATCTCCCGAAATCGCGGACTCGCGAACACTCCCGAAATCGCGGACTCGCGAACACCCGCGAAATCGCTGACTCGCGAACAGTCGCGAAATCGCGGACTCGCGAACACTCGCGAACACCCGCGAAATCGCGGACTCGCGAAATCGCGGACTCGCGAACTCTCGCGAAATCGCGGACTCGCGAACACTCGCGAAATCGCGGACTCTCGAACAATCCCGAAATTGCGGACTCGCGAACACCCGCGAAATCGCGGACTCGCGAAATCGCGAACACTCGCGAATTCGCGGACTCGCGAACACTCCCAAAATCGCGGCCTCGCGAACACTCGCAAAATCGCGAAATCGCGGACTCGCGGACACTCGCGAAATCGCGGACTCACGAACACCCGCGAAATCGCGGACTCGCGAAATCACGGACTCGCGAACACTCGCGAAATCGCGGACTCGCGAACACTCCCGAAATAGCGGACTCGCGAACACCCGCGAAATCGCAGACTCGCGAACACCCGCGAAATCGCGGACTCGCGAAATCGCGGACTCGCGAACACTCGCGAAATCGCGGACTCTCGAACAATCCCGAAATTGCGGACTCGCGAACACCCGCGAAATAGCGGACTCGCGAAATCGCGAACACTCGCGAATTCGCGGACTCGCGAACACTCGCGAAATCGCGGACTCGCGAACACTCCCGAAATAGCGGACTCGCGAACACCCGCGAAATCGCAGACTCGCGAACACCCGCGAAATCGCGGACTCGCGAAATCGCGAACACTCGCGAAATCGCGGACTCTCGAACAATCCCGAAATCGCGAACTCTCGAACAATCCCGAAATTGCGGACTCGCGAACACCCGCGAAATAGCGGACTCGCGAAATCGCGAACACTCGCGAATTCGCGGACTCGCGAACACTCGCGAAATCGCGGACTCGCGAACACTCGCGAAATCGCGGACTCGCGAAATCGCGGACTCGCGAACTCTCGCGAAATCGCGGACTCGCGAACACTCGCGAAATCGCGGACTCTCGAACAATCCCGAAATTGCGGACTCGCGAACACCCGCGAAATCGCGGACTCGCGAAATCGCGAACACTCGCGAATTCGCGGACTCGCGAACACTCCCAAAATCGCGGCCTCGCGAACACTCGCAAAATCGCGAAATCGCGGACTCGCGGACACTCGCGAAATCGCGGACTCACGAACACCCGCGAAATCGCGGACTCGCGAAATCACGGACTCGCGAAATCACGGACTCGCAACACTCCCGAAATCGCGGACTCGCGAACACCCGCGAAATCGCGGACTCGCGAACACCCGCGAAATCGCGGACTCGCGAAATCGCGGACTCGCGAACACTCCCGAAATCGCGGACTCGCGAACACTCCCGAAATCGCGGACTCGCGAACACCCGCGAAATCGCGGACTCGCGAACACCCGCGAAATCGCGGACTCGCGAAATCGCGGACTCGCGAACACTCGCGAAATCGCGGACTCTCGAACAATCCCGAAATTGCGGACTCGCGAACACCCGCGAAATAGCGGACTCGCGAAATCGCGAACACTCGCGAATTCGCGGACTCGCGAACACTCGCGAAATCGCGGACTCGCGAACACTCGCGAAATCGCGGACTCGCGAACACTCCCGAAATCGCGAACTCGCGAACACTCGCGAAATCGCGGACTCGCGAACACTCCCGAAATAGCGGACTCGCGAACACCCGCGAAATCGCAGACTCGCGAACACCCGCGAAATCGCGGACTCGCGAAATCGCGGACTCGCGAACACTCGCGAAATCGCGGACTCTCGAACAATCCCGAAATTGCGGACTCGCGAACACCCGCGAAATAGCGGACTCGCGAAATCGCGAACACTCGCGAATTCGCGGACTCGCGAACACTCGCGAAATCGCGGACTCGCGAACACTCCCGAAATAGCGGACTCGCGAACACCCGCGAAATCGCAGACTCGCGAACACCCGCGAAATCGCGGACTCGCGAAATCGCGAACACTCGCGAAATCGCGGACTCTCGAACAATCCCGAAATCGCGAACTCTCGAACAATCCCGAAATTGCGGACTCGCGAAATCGCGAACACTCGCGAATTCGCGGACTCGCGAACACTCGCGAAATCGCGGACTCGCGAACACTCGCGAAATCGCGGACTCGCGAACACTCCCGAAATCGCGGACTCGCGAACACCCGCGAAATCGCGGACTCGCGAACACCCGCGAAATCGCGACTCGCGAATACTCCCGAAATCGCGGACTCGCGAACACTCCCGAAATCGCGGACTCGCGAACACCCGCGAAATCGCGGACTCGCGAACACCCGCGAAATCGCGGACTCGCGAACACCCGCGAAATCGCGGACTCGCGGACACTCGCGAAATCGCGGACTCGCGAACCCCCGCGAAATCGCGGACTCGCGAACACTCCCGAAATCGCGAACACCCGCGAAATCGAACAATCCCGAAATTGCGGACTCGCGAACACCCGCGAAATCGCGGACTCGCGAACACCCGCGAAATCGGGGACTCGCGAACACTCGCGAAATCGCGGACTGGCGAACACCCGGGAAATCGCGAAATCGCGGACTCGCGAACACCCGCGAAATCGCGGACTCGCGAACACTCCCGAAATCGCGGACTCGCGAACACTCCCGAAATCGCGAACACCCGCGAAATCGCGGACTCGCGAACACCCGCGAAATCGCGGACTCGCGAACACCCGCGAAATCGCGGACTCGCGAACACCCGCGAAATCGCGGACTCGCGAACACCCGCGAAATCGCGGACTCGCGAACACCCGCGAAATCGGGGACTCGCGAACACTCGCGAAATCGCGGACTGGCGAACACCCGGGAAATCGCGAAATCGCGAAATCGCGAACACTCGCGAATTCGCGGACTCGCGAACACTCCCAAAATCGCGGCCTCGCGAACACTCGCAAAATCGCGAAATCGCGGACTCGCGGACACTCGCGAAATCGCGGACTCACGAACACCCGCGAAATCGCGGACTCGCGAAATCACGTACTCGCGAAATCACGGACTCGCAACACTCCCGAAATCGCGGACTCGCGAACACCCGCGAAATCGCGGACTCGCGAACACCCGCGAAATCGCGGACTCGCGAACACTCCCGAAATCGCGGACTCGCGAACACTCCCGAAATCGCGGACTCGCGAACACCCGCGAAATCGCGGACTCGCGAACACCAGCGAAATCGCGGACTCGCGAAATCGCGAACACTCGCGAAATCGCGGACTCTCGAACAATCCCGAAATCGCGAACTCTCGAACAATCCCGAAATTGCGGACTCGCGAACACCCGCGAAATAGCGGACTCGCGAAATCGCGAACACTCGCGAATTCGCGGACTCGCGAACACTCGCGAAATCGCGGTCTCGCGAACACTCGCGAAATCGCGGACTCGCGAACACTCCCGAAATCGCTGACTCGCGAACACCCGCGAAATCGCGGACTCGCGAACACTCCCGAAATCGCGGACTCGCGAACACCCGCGAAATCGCGGACTCGCGAACACCCGCGAAATCGCGGACTCGCGAACACCCGCGAAATCGCGGACTCGCGAACACCCGCGAAATCGCGGACTCGCGAACACCCGCGAAATCGCGGACTCGCGAAATCGCGGACTCGCGAACACTCGCGAAATCGCGGACTCTCGAACAATCCCGAAATCGCGAACTCTCAAACAATCCCGAAATTGCGGACTCGCGAACACCCGCGAAATAGCGGACTCGCGAAATCGCGAACACTCGCGAATTCGCGGACTCGCGAACACTCGCGAAATCGCGGACTCGCGAACACTCGCGAAATCGCGGACTCGCGAACACTCCCGAAATCGCGAACTCGCGAACACTCGCGAAATCGCGGACTCGCGAACACTCCCGAAATAGCGGACTCGCGAACACCCGCGAAATCGCAGACTCGCGAACACCCGCGAAATCGCGGACTCGCGAAATCGCGGACTCGCGAACACTCGCGAAATCGCGGACTCTCGAACAATCCCGAAATTGCGGACTCGCGAACACCCGCGAAATAGCGGACTCGCGAAATCGCGAACACTCGCGAATTCGCGGACTCGCGAACACTCGCGAAATCGCGGACTCGCGAACACTCCCGAAATAGCGGACTCGCGAACACCCGCGAAATCGCAGACTCGCGAACACCCGCGAAATCGCGGACTCGCGAAATCGCGAACACTCGCGAAATCGCGGACTCTCGAACAATCCCGAAATCGCGAACTCTCGAACAATCCCGAAATTGCGGACTCGCGAACACCCGCGAAATAGCGGACTCGCGAAATCGCGAACACTCGCGAATTCGCGGACTCGCGAACACTCGCGAAATCGCGGACTCGCGAACACTCGCGAAATCGCGGACTCGCGAACACTCCCGAAATCGCGGACTCGCGAACACCCGCGAAATCGCGGACTCGCGAACACCCGCGAAATCGCGGACTCGCGAATACTCCCGAAATCGCGGACTCGCGAACACTCCCGAAATCGCGGACTCGCGAACACCCGCGAAATCGCGGACTCGCGAACACTCGCGAAATCGCGGACTCGCGAACCCCCGCGAAATCGCGGACTCGCGAACACTCCCGAAATCGCGAACACCCGCGAAATCGAACAATCCCGAAATTTCGGACTCGCGAACACCCGCGAAATCGCGGACTCGCGAACACCCGCGAAATCGGGGACTCGCGAACACTCGCGAAATCGCGGCCTGGCGAACACCCGGGAAATCGCGAAATCGCGGACTCGCGAACACCCGCGAAATCGCGGACTCGCGAACACTCCCGAAATCGCGGACTCGCGAACACTCCCGAAATCGCGAACACCCGCGAAATCGCGGACTCGCGAACACCCGCGAAATCGCGGACTCGCGAAATCGCGGACTCGCGAACACTCGCGAAATCGCGGACTCTCGAACAATCCCGAAATTGCGGACTCGCGAACACCCGCGAAATAGCGGACTCGCGAAATCGCGAACAATCGCGAATTCGCGGACTCGCGAACACTCGCGAAATCGCGGACTCGCGAACACTCCCGAAATAGCGGACTCGCGAACACCCGCGAAATCGCAGACTCGCGAACACCCGCGAAATCGCGGACTCGCGAAATCGCGAACACTCGCGAAATCGCGGACTCTCGAACAATCCCGAAATCGCGAACTCTCGAACAATCCCGAAATTGCGGACTCGCGAACACCCGCGAAATAGCAGACTCGCGAAATCGCGAACACTCGCGAATTCGCGGACTCGCGAACACTCGCGAAATCGCGGACTCGCGAACACTCGCGAAATCGCGGACTCGCGAACACTCCCGAAATCGCGGACTCGCGAACACCCGCGAAATCGCGGACTCGCGAACACCCGCGAAATCGCGGACTCGCGAATACTCCCGAAATCGCGGACTCGCGAACACTCCCGAAATCGCGGACTCGCGAACACCCGCGAAATCGCGGACTCGCGAACACTCGCGAAATCGCGGACTCGCGAACCCCCGCGAAATCGCGGACTCGCGAACACTCCCGAAATCGCGAACACCCGCGAAATCGAACAATCCCGAAATTTCGGACTCGCGAACACCCGCGAAATCGCGGACTCGCGAACACCCGCGAAATCGGGGACTCGCGAACACTCGCGAAATCGCGGCCTGGCGAACACCCGGGAAATCGCGAAATCGCGGACTCGCGAACACCCGCGAAATCGCGGACTCGCGAACACTCCCGAAATCGCGGACTCGCGAACACTCCCGAAATCGCGAACACCCGCGAAATCGCGGACTCGCGAACACCCGCGAAATCGCGGAATCGCGAACACCCGCGAAATCGCGGACTCGCGAACACCCGCGAAATCGCGGACTCGCGAACACCCGCGAAATCGCGGACTCGCGAACACCCGCGAAATCGGGGACTCGCGAACACTCGCGAAATCGCGGACTGGCGAACACCCGGGAAATCGCGAAATCGCGGACTCGCGAACACCCGCGAAATCGCGGACTCGCGAACACTCCCGAAATCGCGGACTCGCGGACACTCCCGAAATCGCGGACTCGCGAACACTCCCGAAATCGCGAACACCCGCGAAATCGCGGACTCGCGAACACCCGCGAAATCGCGGACTCGCGAACACCCGCGAAATCGCGGACTCGCGAACACCCGCGAAATCGCGGACTCGCGAACACCCGCGAAATCGGGGACTCGCGAACACTCGCGAAATCGCCGACTGGCGAACACCCGGGAAATCGCGAAATCGCGGACTCGCGAACACCCGCGAAATCGCGGACTCGCGAACACTCCCGAAATCGCGGACTCGCGAACACTCCCGAAATCGCGGACTCGCGAACAACCGCGAAATCGCGGACTCGCGAAATCGCGAACACTCGCGAATTCGCGGACTCGCGAACACTCCCAAAATCGCGGCCTCGCGAACACTCGCAAAATCGCGAAATCGCGGACTCGCGGACACTCGCGAAATCGCGGACTCACGAACACCCGCGAAATCGCGGACTCGCGAAATCACGGACTCGCGAAATCACGGACTCGCAACACTCCCGAAATCGCGGACTCGCGAACACCCGCGAAATCGCGGACTCGCGAACACCCGCGAAATCGCGGACTCGCGAAATCGCGGACTCGCGAACACTCCCGAAATCGCGGACTCGCGAACACTCCCGAAATCGCGGACTCGCGAACACTCCCGAAATCGCGGACTCGCGAACACCCGCGAAATCGCGGACTCGCGAACACCCGCGAAATCGCGGACTCGCGAAAACCCGCGAAATCGCGGACTCGCGGACACTCGCGAAATCGCGGACTCGCGAACCCCCGCGAAATCGCGGACTCGCGAACACTCCCGAAATCGCGAACACCCGCGAAATCGCGGACTCGCGAACACCCGCGAAATCGCGGACTCGCGAACACCCGCGAAATCGCGGACTCGCGAACACTCGTGAACACCCGCGAAATCGCGGACTCGCGAAATCGCGGACTCGCGAACTCTCGCGAAATCGCGGACTCGCGAACACTCGCGAAATCGCGGACTCTCGAACAATCCCGAAATTGCGGACTGGCGAACACCCGCGAAATCGCTGACTCGCGAACAGTCGCGAAATCGCGGACTCGCGAACACTCGCGAACACCCGCGAAATCGCGGACTCGCGAAATCGCGGACTCGCGAACTCTCGCGAAATCGCGGACTCGCGAACACTCGCGAAATCGCGGACTCTCGAACAATCCCGAAATTGCGGACTCGCGAACACCCGCGAAATCGCGGACTCGCGAACACCCGCGAAATCGGGGACTCGCGAACACTCGCGAAATCGCGGACTGGCGAACACCCGGGAAATCGCGAAATCGCGGACTCGCGAACACCCGCGAAATCGCGGACTCGCGAACACTCCCGAAATCGCGGACTCGCGAACACTCCCGAAATCGCGAACTACCGCGAAATCGCGGACTCGCGAACACCCGCGAAATCGCGGACTCGCGAACACCCGCGAAATCGCGGACTCGCGAACACCCGCGAAATCGCGGACTCGCGAACACCCGCGAAATCGGGGACTCGCGAACACTCGCGAAATCGCGGACTGGCGAACACCCGGGAAATCGCGAAATCGCGGACTCGCGAACACCCGCGAAATCGCGGACTCGCGAACACTCCCGAAATCGCGGACTCGCGAACACTCCCGAAATCGCGGACTCGCGAACAACCGCGAAATCGCGGACTCGCGAAATCGCGAACACTCGCGAATTCGCGGACTCGCGAACACCCGCGAAATCTCCCGAAATCGCGGACTCGCGAACACTCCCGAAATCGCGGACTCGCGAACAACCGCGAAATCGCGGACTCGCGAAATCGCGAACACTCGCGAATTAGCGGACTCGCGAACACCCGCGAAATCTCCCGAAATCGCGGACTCGCGAACACCCGCGAAATCGCGGACTCGCGAACACCCGCGAAATCGCGGACTCGCGAACACCCGCGAAATCGCGGACTCGCGAACACCCGCGAAATCTCCCGAAATCGCGGACTCGCGAACACTCCCGAAATCGCGGACTCGCGAATACCCGCGAAATCGCTGACTCGCGAACAGTCGCGAAATCGCGGACTCGCGAACACTCGCGAACACCCGCGAAATCGCGGACTCGCGAAATCGCGGACTCGCGAACTCTCGCGAAATCGCGGACTCGCGAACACTCGCGAAATCGCGGACTCTCGAACAATCCCGAAATTGCGGACTCGCGAACACCCGCGAAATAGCGGACTCGCGAAATCGCGAACACTCGCGAATTCGCGGACTCGCGAACACTCGCGAAATCGCGGACTCGCGAACACTCCCGAAATCGCGGACTCGCGAACACCCGCGAAATCGCGGACTCGCGAACACCCGCGAAATCGCGGACTCGCGAAATCGCGGACTCGCGAAATCGCGGACTCGCGAACACTCCCGAAATCGCGGACTCGCGAACACTCCCGAAATCGCGGACTCGCGAACACCCGCGAAATCGCGGACTCGCGAACACCCGCGAAATCGCGGACTCGCGAAATCGCGGACTCGCGAACACTCGCGAAATCGCGGACTCTCGAACAATCCCGAAATCGCGAACTCTCGAACAATCCCGAAATTGCGGACTCGCGAACACCCGCGAAATAGCGGACTCGCGAAATCGCGAACACTCGCGAATTCGCGGACTCGCGAACACTCGCGAAATCGCGGACTCGCGAACACTCGCGAAATCGCGGACTCGCGAACACTCCCGAAATCGCGGACTCGCGAACACTCCCGAAATCGCGGACTCGCGAACACTCCCGAAATAGCGGACTCGCGAACACCCGCGAAATCGCAGACTCGCGAACACCCGCGAAATCGCGGACTCGCGAAATCGCGAACACTCGCGAAATCGCGGACTCTCGAACAATCCCGAAATTGCGGACTCGCGAACACCCGCGAAATAGCGGACTCGCGAAATCGCGAACACTCGCGAATTCGCGGACTCGCGAACACTCGCGAAATCGCGGACTCGCGAACACTCCCGAAATCGCGAACTCGCGAACACCCGCGAAATCGCGGACTCGCGAACACCCGCGAAATCGCGGACTCGCGAACACCCGCGAAATCGCGGACTCGCGAACACTCCCGAAATCGCGGACTCGCGAACACCTGCGAAATCGCGAACACTCCCGAAATCGCGGACTCGCGAACACCCGCGAAATCGCGGACTCGCGAACACTCGCGAAATCGCGGACTTGCGAACTCTCCCGAAATCGCGGACTCGCGAAAACCCGCGAAATCGCGGACTCGCGAACACCCGCGAAATCGCGGACTCGCGAAATCGCGGACTCGCGAACACTCCCGAAATCGCGGACTCGCGGATACGCGAAATCGCGAACACCCGCGAAATCGCGGACTCGCGAAATCGCGGACTCGCGAACACCCGCGAAATCGCGGACTCGCGAAATCGCGGACTCGCGAAATCACGGACTCGCGAAATCGCGGACTCGCGAAAACTCCCGAAATCGCGGACTCGCGAACACTCGCGAACACTCGCAAAATCGCGAAATCGCGGACTCGCAAAATCGCGGACTCGCGGACACTCGCGAAATCGCGGACTCGCGAACACCCGCGAAATCGCGTACTCGCGAACACTCGCGAAATCGCGGACTCGCGAAATCGCGGACTCGCGAAATCGCGGACTCGCGAACACTCCCGAAATCGCGGAAACTCCCGAAATCGCGGACTCGGGAACACCAGCGAAATCGCGGACTCGCGGACACCCGCGAAATCGCGGACTCGCGAACACTCCCGAAATCGCGGACTCGCGAACACGCCCGAAATCGCGGACTCGCGAACACCAGCGAAATCGCGGACTCGCGAACACTCCCGAAATCGCGGACTCGCGAACACCCGCGAAATCGCGGACTCGCGAACACCCGCGAAATCGCGGACTCGCGAATACTCCCGACATCGCGGACTCGCGAACACTCCCGAAATCGCGGACTCGCGAACACCCGCGGACTCGCGAACACTCGCGAAATCGCGGACTCGCGAACTCTCCCGAAATCGCGGACTCGCGAAAACCCGCGAAATCGCGGACTCGGGAACACTCGCGAAATCGCGGACTCGCGAACACCCGCGAAATCGCGGACTCGCGAACACCCGCGAAATCGCGCACTCGCGAACACCCGCGAAATCGCGGACTCGCGAACACCCGCGAAATCGCAGACTCGCGAACACCCGCGAAATCGCGGACTCGCGAAATCGCGGACTCGCGAACACTCGCGAAATCGCGGACTCTCGAACAATCCCGAAATTGCGGACTCGCGAACACCCGCGAAATAGCGGACTCGCGAAATCGCGAACACTCGCGAATTCGCGGACTCGCGAACACTCGCGAAATCGCGGACTCGCGAACACTCCCGAAATAGCGGACTCGCGAACACCCGCGAAATCGCAGACTCGCGAACACCCGCGAAATCGCGGACTCGCGAAATCGCGAACACTCGCGAAATCGCGGACTCTCGAAAAATCCCGAAATCGCGAACTCTCGAACAATCCCGAAATTGCGGACTCGCGAACACCCGCGAAATAGCGGACTCGCGAAATCGCGAACACTCGCGAATTCGCGGACTCGCGAACACTCGCGAAATCGCGGACTCCCGAACACTCGCGAAATCGCGGACTCGCGAACACTCCCGAAATCGCGGACTCGCGGACACCCGCGAAATCGCGGACTCGCGAATACTCCCGAAATCGCGGACTCGCGAACACTCCCGAAATCGCGGACTCGCGAACACCCGCGAAATCGCGGACTCGCGAACACCCGCGAAATCGCGGACTCGCGAAAACCCGCGAAATCGCGGACTCGCGGACACTCGCGAAATCGCGGACTCGCGAACCCCCGCGAAATCGCGGACTCGCGAACACTCCCGAAATCGCGAACACCCGCGAAATCGCGGACTCGCGAACACCCGCGAAATCGCGGACTCGCGAACACCCGCGAAATCGCGGACTCGCGAACACTCGCGAACACCCGCGAAATCGCGGACTCGCGAAATCGCGGACTCGCGAACTCTCGCGAAATCGCGGACTCGCGAACACTCGCGAAATCGCGGACTCTCGAACAATCCCGAAATTGCGGACTCGCGAACACCCGCGAAATCGCTGACTCGCGAACAGTCGCGAAATCGCGGACTCGCGAACACTCGCGAACACCCGCGAAATCGCGGACTCGCGAAATCGCGGACTCGCGAACTCTCGCGAAATCGCGGACTCGCGAACACTCGCGAAATCGCGGACTCTCGAACAATCCCGAAATTGCGGACTCGCGAACACCCGCGAAATCGCGGACTCGCGAACACCCGCGAAATCGGGGACTCGCGAACACTCGCGAAATCGCGGACTGGCGAACACCCGGGAAATCGCGAAATCACGGACTCGCGAACACCCGCGAAATCGCGGACTCGCGAACACTCCCGAAATCGCGGACTCGCGAACACTCCCGAAATCGCGAACTACCGCGAAATCGCGGACTCGCGAACACCCGCGAAATCGCGGACTCGCGAACACCCGCGAAATCGCGGACTCGCGAACACCCGCGAAATGGCGGACTCGCGAACACCCGCGAAATCGGGGACTCGCGAACACTCGCGAAATCGCGGACTGGCGAACACCCGGGAAATCGCGAAATCGCGGACTCGCGAACACCCGCGAAATCGCGGACTCGCGAACACTCCGGAAATCGCGGACTCGCGAACACTCCCGAAATCGCGGACTCGCGAACAACCGCGAAATCGCGGACTCGCGAAATCGCGAACACTCGCGAATTCGCGGACTCGCGAACACCCGCGAAATCTCCCGAAATCGCGGACTCGCGAACACTCCCGAAATCGCGGACTCGCGAACAACCGCGAAATCGCGGACTCGCGAAATCGCGAACACTCGCGAATTCGCGGACTCGCGAACACCCGCGAAATCTCCCGAAATCGCGGACTCGCGAACACCCGCGAAATCGCGGACTCGCGAACACCCGCGAAATCGCGGACTCGCGAACACCCGCGAAATCGCGGACTCGCGAACACCCGCGAAATCTCCCGAAATCGCGGACTCGCGAACACTCCCGAAATCGCGGACTCGCGAATACCCGCGAAATCGCTGACTCGCGAACAGTCGCGAAATCGCGGACTCGCGAACACTCGCGAACACCCGCGAAATCGCGGACTCGCGAAATCGCGGACTCGCGAACTCGCGAACTCTCGCGAAATCGCGGACTCGCGAACACTCGCGAATTCGCGGACTCGCGAACACCCGCGAAATCTCCCGAAATCGCGGACTCGCGAACACCCGCGAAATCGCGGACTCGCGAACACCCGCGAAATCGCGGACTCGCGAACACCCGCGAAATCGCGGACTCGCGAACACCCGCGAAATCTCCCGAAATCGCGGACTCGCGAACACTCCCGAAATCGCGGACTCGCGAATACCCGCGAAATCGCTGACTCGCGAACAGTCGCGAAATCGCGGACTCGCGAACACTCGCGAACACCCGCGAAATCGCGGACTCGCGAAATCGCGGACTCGCGAACTCTCGCGAAATCGCGGACTCGCGAACACTCGCGAAATCGCGGACTCTCGAACAATCCCGAAATTGCGGACTCGCGAACACCCGCGAAATAGCGGACTCGCGAAATCGCGAACACTCGCGAATTCGCGGACTCGCGAACACTCGCGAAATCGCGGACTCGCGAACACTCCCGAAATCGCGGACTCGCGAACACCCGCGAAATCGCGGACTCGCGAACACCCGCGAAATCGCGGACTCGCGAAATCGCGGACTCGCGAAATCGCGGACTCGCGAACACTCCCGAAATCGCGGACTCGCGAACACTCCCGAAATCGCGGACTCGCGAACACCCGCGAAATCGCGGACTCGCGAACACCCGCGAAATCGCGGACTCGCGAAATCGCGGACTCGCGAACACTCGCGAAATCGCGGACTCTCGAACAATCCCGAAATCGCGAACTCTCGAACAATCCCGAAATTGCGGACTCGCGAACACCCGCGAAATAGCGGACTCGCGAAATCGCGAACACTCGCGAATTCGCGGACTCGCGAACACTCGCGAAATCGCGGACTCGCGAACACTCGCGAAATCGCGGACTCGCGAACACTCCCGAAATCGCGGACTCGCGAACACTCCCGAAATCGCGGACTCGCGAACACTCCCGAAATAGCGGACTCGCGAACACCCGCGAAATCGCAGACTCGCGAACACCCGCGAAATCGCGGACTCGCGAAATCGCGAACACTCGCGAAATCGCGGACTCTCGAACAATCCCGAAATTGCGGACTCGCGAACACCCGCGAAATAGCGGACTCGCGAAATCGCGAAAACTCGCGAATTCGCGGACTCGCGAACACTCGCGAAATCGCGGACTCGCGAACACTCCCGAAATCGCGAACTCGCGAACACCCGCGAAATCGCGGACTCGCGAACACCCGCGAAATCGCGGACTCGCGAACACCCGCGAAATCGCGGACTCGCGAACACTCCCGAAATCGCGGACTCGCGAACACCTGCGAAATCGCGAACACTCCCGAAATCGCGGACTCGCGAACACCCGCGAAATCGCGGACTCGCGAACACTCGCGAAATCGCGGACTTGCGAACTCTCCCGAAATCGCGGACTCGCGAAAACCCGCGAAATCGCGGACTCGCGAACACCCGCGAAATCGCGGACTCGCGAAATCGCGGACTCGCGGATACGCGAAATCGCGAACACCCGCGAAATCGCGGACTCGCGAAATCGCGGACTCGCGAACACCCGCGAAATCGCGGACTCGCGAAATCGCGGACTCGCGAAATCACGGACTCGCGAAATCGCGGACTCGCGAAAACTCCCGAAATCGCGGACTCGCGAACACTCGCGAACACTCGCAAAATCGCGAAATCGCGGACTCGCAAAATCGCGGACTCGCGGACACTCGCGAAATCGCGGACTCGCGAACACCCGCGAAATCGCGTACTCGCGAACACTCGCGAAATCGCGGACTCGCGAAATCGCGGACTCGCGAACACTCCCGAAATCGCGGAAACTCCCGAAATCGCGGACTCGGGAACACCAGCGAAATCGCGGACTCGCGGACACCCGCGAAATCGCGGACTCGCGAACACTCCCGAAATCGCGGACTCGCGAACACGCCCGAAATCGCGGACTCGCGAACACCAGCGAAATCGCGGACTCGCGAACACTCCCGAAATCGCGGACTCGCGAACACCCGCGAAATCGCGGACTCGCGAACACCCGCGAAATCGCGGACTCGCGAATACTCCCGACATCGCGGACTCGCGAACACTCCCGAAATCGCGGACTCGCGAACACCCGCGGACTCGCGAACACTCGCGAAATCGCGGACTCGCGAACTCTCCCGAAATCGCGGACTCGCGAAAACCCGCGAAATCGCGGACTCGGGAACACCCGCGAAATCGCGGACTCGCGAACACCCGCGAAATCGCGGACTCGCGAACACCCGCGAAATCGCGCACTCGCGAACACCCGCGAAATCGCGGACTCGCGAACACTCCCGAAATCGCGGACTCGCGAACACTCCCGAAATCGCGGACTCGCGAACAACCGCGAAATCGCGGACTCGCGAAATCGCGAACACTCGCGAATTCGCGGACTCGCGAACACTCGCGAATTCGCGGACTCGCGAACACCCGCGAAATCTCCCGAAATCGCGGACTCGCGAACACCCGCGAAATCGCGGACTCGCGAACACCCGCGAAATCGCGGACTCGCGAACACCCGCGAAATCGCGGACTCGCGAACACCCGCGAAATCTCCCGAAATCGCGGACTCGCGAAAACTCCCGAAATCGCGGACTCGCGAACACCCGCGAAATCGCTGACTCGCGAACAGTCGCGAAATCGCGGACTCGCGAACACTCGCGAACACCCGCGAAATCGCGGACTCGCGAAATCGCGGACTCGCGAACTCTCGCGAACACCCGCGAAATCGCGGACTCGCGAAATCGCGGACTCGCGAACACCCGCGAAATCGCGGACTCGCGAACACCCGCGAAATCGCGGACTCGCGAACACCCGCGAAATCGCGGACTCGCGAACACCCGCGAAATCTCCCGAAATCGCGGACTCGCGAACACTCCCGAAATCGCGGACTCGCGAACACCCGCGAAATCGCTGACTCGCGAACAGTCGCGAAATCGCGGACTCGCGAACACTCGCGAACACCCGCGAAATCGCGGACTCGCGAAATCGCGGACTCGCGAACTCTCGCGAAATCGCGGACTCGCGAACACTCGCGAAATCGCGGACTCTCGAACAATCCCGAAATTGCGGACTCGCGAACACCCGCGAAATCGCGGACTCGCGAAATCGCGAACACTCGCGAATTCGCGGACTCGCGAACACTCCCAAAATCGCGGCCTCGCGAACACTCGCATAATCGCGAAATCGCGGACTCGCGGACACTCGCGAAATCGCGGACTCACGAACACCCGCGAAATCGCGGACTCGCGAAATCACGGACTCGCGAACACTCGCGAAATCGCGGACTCGCGAACACTCCCGAAATAGCGGACTCGCGAACACCCGCGAAATCGCAGACTCGCGAACACCCGCGAAATCGCGGACTCGCGAAATCGCGGACTCGCGAACACTCGCGAAATCGCGGACTCTCGAACAATCCCGAAATTGCGGACTCGCGAACACCCGCGAAATAGCGGACTCGCGAAATCGCGAACAATCGCGAATTCGCGGACTCGCGAACACTCGCGAAATCGCGGACTCGCGAACACTCCCGAAATAGCGGACTCGCGAACACCCGCGAAATCGCAGACTCGCGAACACCCGCGAAATCGCGGACTCGCGAAATCGCGAACACTCGCGAAATCGCGGACTCTCGAACAATCCCGAAATCGCGAACTCTCGAACAATCCCGAAATTGCGGACTCGCGAACACCCGCGAAATAGCGGACTCGCGAAATCGCGAACACTCGCGAATTCGCGGACTCGCGAACACTCGCGAAATCGCGGACTCGCGAACACTCGCGAAATCGCGGACTCGCGAAATCGCGGACTCGCGAACTCTCGCGAAATCGCGGACTCGCGAACACTCGCGAAATCGCGGACTCTCGAACAATCCCGAAATTGCGGACTCGCGAACACCCGCGAAATCGCGGACTCGCGAAATCGCGAACACTCGCGAATTCGCGGACTCGCGAACACTCCCAAAATCGCGGCCTCGCGAACACTCGCAAAATCGCGAAATCGCGGACTCGCGGACACTCGCGAAATCGCGGACTCACGAACACCCGCGAAATCGCGGACTCGCGAAATCACGGACTCGCGAAATCACGGACTCGCAACACTCCCGAAATCGCGGACTCGCGAACACCCGCGAAATCGCGGACTCGCGAACACCCGCGAAATCGCGGACTCGCGAAATCGCGGACTCGCGAACACTCCCGAAATCGCGGACTCGCGAACACTCCCGAAATCGCGGACTCGCGAACACCCGCGAAATCGCGGACTCGCGAACACCCGCGAAATCGCGGACTCGCGAAATCGCGGACTCGCGAACACTCGCGAAATCGCGGACTCTCGAACAATCCCGAAATTGCGGACTCGCGAACACCCGCGAAATAGCGGACTCGCGAAATCGCGAACACTCGCGAATTCGCGGACTCGCGAACACTCGCGAAATCGCGGACTCGCGAACACTCGCGAAATCGCGGACTCGCGAACACTCCCGAAATCGCGAACTCGCGAACACTCGCGAAATCGCGGACTCGCGAACACTCCCGAAATAGCGGACTCGCGAACACCCGCGAAATCGCAGACTCGCGAACACCCGCGAAATCGCGGACTCGCGAAATCGCGGACTCGCGAACACTCGCGAAATCGCGGACTCTCGAACAATCCCGAAATTGCGGACTCGCGAACACCCGCGAAATAGCGGACTCGCGAAATCGCGAACACTCGCGAATTCGCGGACTCGCGAACACTCGCGAAATCGCGGACTCGCGAACACTCCCGAAATAGCGGACTCGCGAACACCCGCGAAATCGCAGACTCGCGAACACCCGCGAAATCGCGGACTCGCGAAATCGCGAACACTCGCGAAATCGCGGACTCTCGAACAATCCCGAAATCGCGAACTCTCGAACAATCCCGAAATTGCGGACTCGCGAAATCGCGAACACTCGCGAATTCGCGGACTCGCGAACACTCGCGAAATCGCGGACTCGCGAACACTCGCGAAATCGCGGACTCGCGAACACTCCCGAAATCGCGGACTCGCGAACACCCGCGAAATCGCGGACTCGCGAACACCCGCGAAATCGCGACTCGCGAATACTCCCGAAATCGCGGACTCGCGAACACTCCCGAAATCGCGGACTCGCGAACACCCGCGAAATCGCGGACTCGCGAACACCCGCGAAATCGCGGACTCGCGAACACCCGCGAAATCGCGGACTCGCGGACACTCGCGAAATCGCGGACTCGCGAACCCCCGCGAAATCGCGGACTCGCGAACACTCCCGAAATCGCGAACACCCGCGAAATCGAACAATCCCGAAATTGCGGACTCGCGAACACCCGCGAAATCGCGGACTCGCGAACACCCGCGAAATCGGGGACTCGCGAACACTCGCGAAATCGCGGACTGGCGAACACCCGGGAAATCGCGAAATCGCGGACTCGCGAACACCCGCGAAATCGCGGACTCGCGAACACTCCCGAAATCGCGGACTCGCGAACACTCCCGAAATCGCGAACACCCGCGAAATCGCGGACTCGCGAACACCCGCGAAATCGCGGACTCGCGAACACCCGCGAAATCGCGGACTCGCGAACACCCGCGAAATCGCGGACTCGCGAACACCCGCGAAATCGCGGACTCGCGAACACCCGCGAAATCGGGGACTCGCGAACACTCGCGAAATCGCGGACTGGCGAACACCCGGGAAATCGCGAAATCGCGAAATCGCGAACACTCGCGAATTCGCGGACTCGCGAACACTCCCAAAATCGCGGCCTCGCGAACACTCGCAAAATCGCGAAATCGCGGACTCGCGGACACTCGCGAAATCGCGGACTCACGAACACCCGCGAAATCGCGGACTCGCGAAATCACGTACTCGCGAAATCACGGACTCGCAACACTCCCGAAATCGCGGACTCGCGAACACCCGCGAAATCGCGGACTCGCGAACACCCGCGAAATCGCGGACTCGCGAACACTCCCGAAATCGCGGACTCGCGAACACTCCCGAAATCGCGGACTCGCGAACACCCGCGAAATCGCGGACTCGCGAACACCAGCGAAATCGCGGACTCGCGAAATCGCGAACACTCGCGAAATCGCGGACTCTCGAACAATCCCGAAATCGCGAACTCTCGAACAATCCCGAAATTGCGGACTCGCGAACACCCGCGAAATAGCGGACTCGCGAAATCGCGAACACTCGCGAATTCGCGGACTCGCGAACACTCGCGAAATCGCGGTCTCGCGAACACTCGCGAAATCGCGGACTCGCGAACACTCCCGAAATCGCTGACTCGCGAACACCCGCGAAATCGCGGACTCGCGAACACTCCCGAAATCGCGGACTCGCGAACACCCGCGAAATCGCGGACTCGCGAACACCCGCGAAATCGCGGACTCGCGAACACCCGCGAAATCGCGGACTCGCGAAATCGCGGACTCGCGAACACTCGCGAAATCGCGGACTCTCGAACAATCCCGAAATCGCGAACTCTCAAACAATCCCGAAATTGCGGACTCGCGAACACCCGCGAAATAGCGGACTCGCGAAATCGCGAACACTCGCGAATTCGCGGACTCGCGAACACTCGCGAAATCGCGGACTCGCGAACACTCGCGAAATCGCGGACTCGCGAACACTCCCGAAATCGCGAACTCGCGAACACTCGCGAAATCGCGGACTCGCGAACACTCCCGAAATAGCGGACTCGCGAACACCCGCGAAATCGCAGACTCGCGAACACCCGCGAAATCGCGGACTCGCGAAATCGCGGACTCGCGAACACTCGCGAAATCGCGGACTCTCGAACAATCCCGAAATTGCGGACTCGCGAACACCCGCGAAATAGCGGACTCGCGAAATCGCGAACACTCGCGAATTCGCGGACTCGCGAACACTCGCGAAATCGCGGACTCGCGAACACTCCCGAAATAGCGGACTCGCGAACACCCGCGAAATCGCAGACTCGCGAACACCCGCGAAATCGCGGACTCGCGAAATCGCGAACACTCGCGAAATCGCGGACTCTCGAACAATCCCGAAATCGCGAACTCTCGAACAATCCCGAAATTGCGGACTCGCGAACACCCGCGAAATAGCGGACTCGCGAAATCGCGAACACTCGCGAATTCGCGGACTCGCGAACACTCGCGAAATCGCGGACTCGCGAACACTCGCGAAATCGCGGACTCGCGAACACTCCCGAAATCGCGGACTCGCGAACACCCGCGAAATCGCGGACTCGCGAACACCCGCGAAATCGCGGACTCGCGAATACTCCCGAAATCGCGGACTCGCGAACACTCCCGAAATCGCGGACTCGCGAACACCCGCGAAATCGCGGACTCGCGAACACTCGCGAAATCGCGGACTCGCGAACCCCCGCGAAATCGCGGACTCGCGAACACTCCCGAAATCGCGAACACCCGCGAAATCGAACAATCCCGAAATTTCGGACTCGCGAACACCCGCGAAATCGCGGACTCGCGAACACCCGCGAAATCGGGGACTCGCGAACACTCGCGAAATCGCGGCCTGGCGAACACCCGGGAAATCGCGAAATCGCGGACTCGCGAACACCCGCGAAATCGCGGACTCGCGAACACTCCCGAAATCGCGGACTCGCGAACACTCCCGAAATCGCGAACACCCGCGAAATCGCGGACTCGCGAACACCCGCGAAATCGCGGACTCGCGAAATCGCGGACTCGCGAACACTCGCGAAATCGCGGACTCTCGAACAATCCCGAAATTGCGGACTCGCGAACACCCGCGAAATAGCGGACTCGCGAAATCGCGAACAATCGCGAATTCGCGGACTCGCGAACACTCGCGAAATCGCGGACTCGCGAACACTCCCGAAATAGCGGACTCGCGAACACCCGCGAAATCGCAGACTCGCGAACACCCGCGAAATCGCGGACTCGCGAAATCGCGAACACTCGCGAAATCGCGGACTCTCGAACAATCCCGAAATCGCGAACTCTCGAACAATCCCGAAATTGCGGACTCGCGAACACCCGCGAAATAGCGGACTCGCGAAATCGCGAACACTCGCGAATTCGCGGACTCGCGAACACTCGCGAAATCGCGGACTCGCGAACACTCGCGAAATCGCGGACTCGCGAACACTCCCGAAATCGCGGACTCGCGAACACCCGCGAAATCGCGGACTCGCGAACACCCGCGAAATCGCGGACTCGCGAATACTCCCGAAATCGCGGACTCGCGAACACTCCCGAAATCGCGGACTCGCGAACACCCGCGAAATCGCGGACTCGCGAACACTCGCGAAATCGCGGACTCGCGAACCCCCGCGAAATCGCGGACTCGCGAACACTCCCGAAATCGCGAACACCCGCGAAATCGAACAATCCCGAAATTTCGGACTCGCGAACACCCGCGAAATCGCGGACTCGCGAACACCCGCGAAATCGGGGACTCGCGAACACTCGCGAAATCGCGGCCTGGCGAACACCCGGGAAATCGCGAAATCGCGGACTCGCGAACACCCGCGAAATCGCGGACTCGCGAACACTCCCGAAATCGCGGACTCGCGAACACTCCCGAAATCGCGAACACCCGCGAAATCGCGGACTCGCGAACACCCGCGAAATCGCGGAATCGCGAACACCCGCGAAATCGCGGACTCGCGAACACCCGCGAAATCGCGGACTCGCGAACACCCGCGAAATCGCGGACTCGCGAACACCCGCGAAATCGGGGACTCGCGAACACTCGCGAAATCGCGGACTGGCGAACACCCGGGAAATCGCGAAATCGCGGACTCGCGAACACCCGCGAAATCGCGGACTCGCGAACACTCCCGAAATCGCGGACTCGCGGACACTCCCGAAATCGCGGACTCGCGAACACTCCCGAAATCGCGAACACCCGCGAAATCGCGGACTCGCGAACACCCGCGAAATCGCGGACTCGCGAACACCCGCGAAATCGCGGACTCGCGAACACCCGCGAAATCGCGGACTCGCGAACACCCGCGAAATCGGGGACTCGCGAACACTCGCGAAATCGCCGACTGGCGAACACCCGGGAAATCGCGAAATCGCGGACTCGCGAACACCCGCGAAATCGCGGACTCGCGAACACTCCCGAAATCGCGGACTCGCGAACACTCCCGAAATCGCGGACTCGCGAACAACCGCGAAATCGCGGACTCGCGAAATCGCGAACACTCGCGAATTCGCGGACTCGCGAACACTCCCAAAATCGCGGCCTCGCGAACACTCGCAAAATCGCGAAATCGCGGACTCGCGGACACTCGCGAAATCGCGGACTCACGAACACCCGCGAAATCGCGGACTCGCGAAATCACGGACTCGCGAAATCACGGACTCGCAACACTCCCGAAATCGCGGACTCGCGAACACCCGCGAAATCGCGGACTCGCGAACACCCGCGAAATCGCGGACTCGCGAAATCGCGGACTCGCGAACACTCCCGAAATCGCGGACTCGCGAACACTCCCGAAATCGCGGACTCGCGAACACTCCCGAAATCGCGGACTCGCGAACACCCGCGAAATCGCGGACTCGCGAACACCCGCGAAATCGCGGACTCGCGAAAACCCGCGAAATCGCGGACTCGCGGACACTCGCGAAATCGCGGACTCGCGAACCCCCGCGAAATCGCGGACTCGCGAACACTCCCGAAATCGCGAACACCCGCGAAATCGCGGACTCGCGAACACCCGCGAAATCGCGGACTCGCGAACACCCGCGAAATCGCGGACTCGCGAACACTCGTGAACACCCGCGAAATCGCGGACTCGCGAAATCGCGGACTCGCGAACTCTCGCGAAATCGCGGACTCGCGAACACTCGCGAAATCGCGGACTCTCGAACAATCCCGAAATTGCGGACTGGCGAACACCCGCGAAATCGCTGACTCGCGAACAGTCGCGAAATCGCGGACTCGCGAACACTCGCGAACACCCGCGAAATCGCGGACTCGCGAAATCGCGGACTCGCGAACTCTCGCGAAATCGCGGACTCGCGAACACTCGCGAAATCGCGGACTCTCGAACAATCCCGAAATTGCGGACTCGCGAACACCCGCGAAATCGCGGACTCGCGAACACCCGCGAAATCGGGGACTCGCGAACACTCGCGAAATCGCGGACTGGCGAACACCCGGGAAATCGCGAAATCGCGGACTCGCGAACACCCGCGAAATCGCGGACTCGCGAACACTCCCGAAATCGCGGACTCGCGAACACTCCCGAAATCGCGAACTACCGCGAAATCGCGGACTCGCGAACACCCGCGAAATCGCGGACTCGCGAACACCCGCGAAATCGCGGACTCGCGAACACCCGCGAAATCGCGGACTCGCGAACACCCGCGAAATCGGGGACTCGCGAACACTCGCGAAATCGCGGACTGGCGAACACCCGGGAAATCGCGAAATCGCGGACTCGCGAACACCCGCGAAATCGCGGACTCGCGAACACTCCCGAAATCGCGGACTCGCGAACACTCCCGAAATCGCGGACTCGCGAACAACCGCGAAATCGCGGACTCGCGAAATCGCGAACACTCGCGAATTCGCGGACTCGCGAACACCCGCGAAATCTCCCGAAATCGCGGACTCGCGAACACTCCCGAAATCGCGGACTCGCGAACAACCGCGAAATCGCGGACTCGCGAAATCGCGAACACTCGCGAATTAGCGGACTCGCGAACACCCGCGAAATCTCCCGAAATCGCGGACTCGCGAACACCCGCGAAATCGCGGACTCGCGAACACCCGCGAAATCGCGGACTCGCGAACACCCGCGAAATCGCGGACTCGCGAACACCCGCGAAATCTCCCGAAATCGCGGACTCGCGAACACTCCCGAAATCGCGGACTCGCGAATACCCGCGAAATCGCTGACTCGCGAACAGTCGCGAAATCGCGGACTCGCGAACACTCGCGAACACCCGCGAAATCGCGGACTCGCGAAATCGCGGACTCGCGAACTCTCGCGAAATCGCGGACTCGCGAACACTCGCGAAATCGCGGACTCTCGAACAATCCCGAAATTGCGGACTCGCGAACACCCGCGAAATAGCGGACTCGCGAAATCGCGAACACTCGCGAATTCGCGGACTCGCGAACACTCGCGAAATCGCGGACTCGCGAACACTCCCGAAATCGCGGACTCGCGAACACCCGCGAAATCGCGGACTCGCGAACACCCGCGAAATCGCGGACTCGCGAAATCGCGGACTCGCGAAATCGCGGACTCGCGAACACTCCCGAAATCGCGGACTCGCGAACACTCCCGAAATCGCGGACTCGCGAACACCCGCGAAATCGCGGACTCGCGAACACCCGCGAAATCGCGGACTCGCGAAATCGCGGACTCGCGAACACTCGCGAAATCGCGGACTCTCGAACAATCCCGAAATCGCGAACTCTCGAACAATCCCGAAATTGCGGACTCGCGAACACCCGCGAAATAGCGGACTCGCGAAATCGCGAACACTCGCGAATTCGCGGACTCGCGAACACTCGCGAAATCGCGGACTCGCGAACACTCGCGAAATCGCGGACTCGCGAACACTCCCGAAATCGCGGACTCGCGAACACTCCCGAAATCGCGGACTCGCGAACACTCCCGAAATAGCGGACTCGCGAACACCCGCGAAATCGCAGACTCGCGAACACCCGCGAAATCGCGGACTCGCGAAATCGCGAACACTCGCGAAATCGCGGACTCTCGAACAATCCCGAAATTGCGGACTCGCGAACACCCGCGAAATAGCGGACTCGCGAAATCGCGAACACTCGCGAATTCGCGGACTCGCGAACACTCGCGAAATCGCGGACTCGCGAACACTCCCGAAATCGCGAACTCGCGAACACCCGCGAAATCGCGGACTCGCGAACACCCGCGAAATCGCGGACTCGCGAACACCCGCGAAATCGCGGACTCGCGAACACTCCCGAAATCGCGGACTCGCGAACACCTGCGAAATCGCGAACACTCCCGAAATCGCGGACTCGCGAACACCCGCGAAATCGCGGACTCGCGAACACTCGCGAAATCGCGGACTTGCGAACTCTCCCGAAATCGCGGACTCGCGAAAACCCGCGAAATCGCGGACTCGCGAACACCCGCGAAATCGCGGACTCGCGAAATCGCGGACTCGCGAACACTCCCGAAATCGCGGACTCGCGGATACGCGAAATCGCGAACACCCGCGAAATCGCGGACTCGCGAAATCGCGGACTCGCGAACACCCGCGAAATCGCGGACTCGCGAAATCGCGGACTCGCGAAATCACGGACTCGCGAAATCGCGGACTCGCGAAAACTCCCGAAATCGCGGACTCGCGAACACTCGCGAACACTCGCAAAATCGCGAAATCGCGGACTCGCAAAATCGCGGACTCGCGGACACTCGCGAAATCGCGGACTCGCGAACACCCGCGAAATCGCGTACTCGCGAACACTCGCGAAATCGCGGACTCGCGAAATCGCGGACTCGCGAAATCGCGGACTCGCGAAATCGCGGACTCGCGAACACTCCCGAAATCGCGGAAACTCCCGAAATCGCGGACTCGGGAACACCAGCGAAATCGCGGACTCGCGGACACCCGCGAAATCGCGGACTCGCGAACACTCCCGAAATCGCGGACTCGCGAACACGCCCGAAATCGCGGACTCGCGAACACCAGCGAAATCGCGGACTCGCGAACACTCCCGAAATCGCGGACTCGCGAACACCCGCGAAATCGCGGACTCGCGAACACCCGCGAAATCGCGGACTCGCGAATACTCCCGACATCGCGGACTCGCGAACACTCCCGAAATCGCGGACTCGCGAACACCCGCGGACTCGCGAACACTCGCGAAATCGCGGACTCGCGAACTCTCCCGAAATCGCGGACTCGCGAAAACCCGCGAAATCGCGGACTCGGGAACACTCGCGAAATCGCGGACTCGCGAACACCCGCGAAATCGCGGACTCGCGAACACCCGCGAAATCGCGCACTCGCGAACACCCGCGAAATCGCGGACTCGCGAACACCCGCGAAATCGCAGACTCGCGAACACCCGCGAAATCGCGGACTCGCGAAATCGCGGACTCGCGAACACTCGCGAAATCGCGGACTCTCGAACAATCCCGAAATTGCGGACTCGCGAACACCCGCGAAATAGCGGACTCGCGAAATCGCGAACACTCGCGAATTCGCGGACTCGCGAACACTCGCGAAATCGCGGACTCGCGAACACTCCCGAAATAGCGGACTCGCGAACACCCGCGAAATCGCAGACTCGCGAACACCCGCGAAATCGCGGACTCGCGAAATCGCGAACACTCGCGAAATCGCGGACTCTCGAAAAATCCCGAAATCGCGAACTCTCGAACAATCCCGAAATTGCGGACTCGCGAACACCCGCGAAATAGCGGACTCGCGAAATCGCGAACACTCGCGAATTCGCGGACTCGCGAACACTCGCGAAATCGCGGACTCCCGAACACTCGCGAAATCGCGGACTCGCGAACACTCCCGAAATCGCGGACTCGCGGACACCCGCGAAATCGCGGACTCGCGAATACTCCCGAAATCGCGGACTCGCGAACACTCCCGAAATCGCGGACTCGCGAACACCCGCGAAATCGCGGACTCGCGAACACCCGCGAAATCGCGGACTCGCGAAAACCCGCGAAATCGCGGACTCGCGGACACTCGCGAAATCGCGGACTCGCGAACCCCCGCGAAATCGCGGACTCGCGAACACTCCCGAAATCGCGAACACCCGCGAAATCGCGGACTCGCGAACACCCGCGAAATCGCGGACTCGCGAACACCCGCGAAATCGCGGACTCGCGAACACTCGCGAACACCCGCGAAATCGCGGACTCGCGAAATCGCGGACTCGCGAACTCTCGCGAAATCGCGGACTCGCGAACACTCGCGAAATCGCGGACTCTCGAACAATCCCGAAATTGCGGACTCGCGAACACCCGCGAAATCGCTGACTCGCGAACAGTCGCGAAATCGCGGACTCGCGAACACTCGCGAACACCCGCGAAATCGCGGACTCGCGAAATCGCGGACTCGCGAACTCTCGCGAAATCGCGGACTCGCGAACACTCGCGAAATCGCGGACTCTCGAACAATCCCGAAATTGCGGACTCGCGAACACCCGCGAAATCGCGGACTCGCGAACACCCGCGAAATCGGGGACTCGCGAACACTCGCGAAATCGCGGACTGGCGAACACCCGGGAAATCGCGAAATCACGGACTCGCGAACACCCGCGAAATCGCGGACTCGCGAACACTCCCGAAATCGCGGACTCGCGAACACTCCCGAAATCGCGAACTACCGCGAAATCGCGGACTCGCGAACACCCGCGAAATCGCGGACTCGCGAACACCCGCGAAATCGCGGACTCGCGAACACCCGCGAAATGGCGGACTCGCGAACACCCGCGAAATCGGGGACTCGCGAACACTCGCGAAATCGCGGACTGGCGAACACCCGGGAAATCGCGAAATCGCGGACTCGCGAACACCCGCGAAATCGCGGACTCGCGAACACTCCGGAAATCGCGGACTCGCGAACACTCCCGAAATCGCGGACTCGCGAACAACCGCGAAATCGCGGACTCGCGAAATCGCGAACACTCGCGAATTCGCGGACTCGCGAACACCCGCGAAATCTCCCGAAATCGCGGACTCGCGAACACTCCCGAAATCGCGGACTCGCGAACAACCGCGAAATCGCGGACTCGCGAAATCGCGAACACTCGCGAATTCGCGGACTCGCGAACACCCGCGAAATCTCCCGAAATCGCGGACTCGCGAACACCCGCGAAATCGCGGACTCGCGAACACCCGCGAAATCGCGGACTCGCGAACACCCGCGAAATCGCGGACTCGCGAACACCCGCGAAATCTCCCGAAATCGCGGACTCGCGAACACTCCCGAAATCGCGGACTCGCGAATACCCGCGAAATCGCTGACTCGCGAACAGTCGCGAAATCGCGGACTCGCGAACACTCCCGAAATCGCGGACTCGCGAATACCCGCGAAATCGCTGACTCGCGAACAGTCGCGAAATCGCGGACTCGCGAACACTCGCGAACACCCGCGAAATCGCGGACTCGCGAAATCGCGGACTCGCGAACTCGCGAACTCTCGCGAAATCGCGGACTCGCGAACACTCGCGAATTCGCGGACTCGCGAACACCCGCGAAATCTCCCGAAATCGCGGACTCGCGAACACCCGCGAAATCGCGGACTCGCGAACACCCGCGAAATCGCGGACTCGCGAACACCCGCGAAATCGCGGACTCGCGAACACCCGCGAAATCTCCCGAAATCGCGGACTCGCGAACACTCCCGAAATCGCGGACTCGCGAATACCCGCGAAATCGCTGACTCGCGAACAGTCGCGAAATCGCGGACTCGCGAACACTCGCGAACACCCGCGAAATCGCGGACTCGCGAAATCGCGGACTCGCGAACTCTCGCGAAATCGCGGACTCGCGAACACTCGCGAAATCGCGGACTCTCGAACAATCCCGAAATTGCGGACTCGCGAACACCCGCGAAATAGCGGACTCGCGAAATCGCGAACACTCGCGAATTCGCGGACTCGCGAACACTCGCGAAATCGCGGACTCGCGAACACTCCCGAAATCGCGGACTCGCGAACACCCGCGAAATCGCGGACTCGCGAACACCCGCGAAATCGCGGACTCGCGAAATCGCGGACTCGCGAAATCGCGGACTCGCGAACACTCCCGAAATCGCGGACTCGCGAACACTCCCGAAATCGCGGACTCGCGAACACCCGCGAAATCGCGGACTCGCGAACACCCGCGAAATCGCGGACTCGCGAAATCGCGGACTCGCGAACACTCGCGAAATCGCGGACTCTCGAACAATCCCGAAATCGCGAACTCTCGAACAATCCCGAAATTGCGGACTCGCGAACACCCGCGAAATAGCGGACTCGCGAAATCGCGAACACTCGCGAATTCGCGGACTCGCGAACACTCGCGAAATCGCGGACTCGCGAACACTCGCGAAATCGCGGACTCGCGAACACTCCCGAAATCGCGGACTCGCGAACACTCCCGAAATCGCGGACTCGCGAACACTCCCGAAATAGCGGACTCGCGAACACTCCCGAAATCGCGGACTCGCGAACACCTGCGAAATCGCGAACACTCCCGAAATCGCGGACTCGCGAACACCCGCGAAATCGCGGACTCGCGAACACTCGCGAAATCGCGGACTTGCGAACTCTCCCGAAATCGCGGACTCGCGAAAACCCGCGAAATCGCGGACTCGCGAACACCCGCGAAATCGCGGACTCGCGAAATCGCGGACTCGCGGATACGCGAAATCGCGAACACCCGCGAAATCGCGGACTCGCGAAATCGCGGACTCGCGAACACCCGCGAAATCGCGGACTCGCGAAATCGCGGACTCGCGAAATCACGGACTCGCGAAATCGCGGACTCGCGAAAACTCCCGAAATCGCGGACTCGCGAACACTCGCGAACACTCGCAAAATCGCGAAATCGCGGACTCGCAAAATCGCGGACTCGCGGACACTCGCGAAATCGCGGACTCGCGAACACCCGCGAAATCGCGTACTCGCGAACACTCGCGAAATCGCGGACTCGCGAAATCGCGGACTCGCGAACACTCCCGAAATCGCGGAAACTCCCGAAATCGCGGACTCGGGAACACCAGCGAAATCGCGGACTCGCGGACACCCGCGAAATCGCGGACTCGCGAACACTCCCGAAATCGCGGACTCGCGAACACGCCCGAAATCGCGGACTCGCGAACACCAGCGAAATCGCGGACTCGCGAACACTCCCGAAATCGCGGACTCGCGAACACCCGCGAAATCGCGGACTCGCGAACACCCGCGAAATCGCGGACTCGCGAATACTCCCGACATCGCGGACTCGCGAACACTCCCGAAATCGCGGACTCGCGAACACCCGCGGACTCGCGAACACTCGCGAAATCGCGGACTCGCGAACTCTCCCGAAATCGCGGACTCGCGAAAACCCGCGAAATCGCGGACTCGGGAACACCCGCGAAATCGCGGACTCGCGAACACCCGCGAAATCGCGGACTCGCGAACACCCGCGAAATCGCGCACTCGCGAACACCCGCGAAATCGCGGACTCGCGAACACTCCCGAAATCGCGGACTCGCGAACACTCCCGAAATCGCGGACTCGCGAACAACCGCGAAATCGCGGACTCGCGAAATCGCGAACACTCGCGAATTCGCGGACTCGCGAACACTCGCGAATTCGCGGACTCGCGAACACCCGCGAAATCTCCCGAAATCGCGGACTCGCGAACACCCGCGAAATCGCGGACTCGCGAACACCCGCGAAATCGCGGACTCGCGAACACCCGCGAAATCGCGGACTCGCGAACACCCGCGAAATCTCCCGAAATCGCGGACTCGCGAAAACTCCCGAAATCGCGGACTCGCGAACACCCGCGAAATCGCTGACTCGCGAACAGTCGCGAAATCGCGGACTCGCGAACACTCGCGAACACCCGCGAAATCGCGGACTCGCGAAATCGCGGACTCGCGAACTCTCGCGAACACCCGCGAAATCGCGGACTCGCGAAATCGCGGACTCGCGAACACTCGCGAAATCGCGGACTCGCGAACACCCGCGAAATCGCGGACTCGCGAACACCCGCGAAATCGCGGACTCGCGAACACCCGCGAAATCTCCCGAAATCGCGGACTCGCGAACACTCCCGAAATCGCGGACTCGCGAACACCCGCGAAATCGCTGACTCGCGAACAGTCGCGAAATCGCGGACTCGCGAACACTCGCGAACACCCGCGAAATCGCGGACTCGCGAAATCGCGGACTCGCGAACTCTCGCGAAATCGCGGACTCGCGAACACTCGCGAAATCGCGGACTCTCGAACAATCCCGAAATTGCGGACTCGCGAACACCCGCGAAATCGCGGACTCGCGAAATCGCGAACACTCGCGAATTCGCGGACTCGCGAACACTCCCAAAATCGCGGCCTCGCGAACACTCGCATAATCGCGAAATCGCGGACTCGCGGACACTCGCGAAATCGCGGACTCACGAACACCCGCGAAATCGCGGACTCGCGAAATCACGGACTCGCGAACACTCGCGAAATCGCGGACTCGCGAACACTCCCGAAATAGCGGACTCGCGAACACCCGCGAAATCGCAGACTCGCGAACACCCGCGAAATCGCGGACTCGCGAAATCGCGGACTCGCGAACACTCGCGAAATCGCGGACTCTCGAACAATCCCGAAATTGCGGACTCGCGAACACCCGCGAAATAGCGGACTCGCGAAATCGCGAACACTCGCGAATTCGCGGACTCGCGAACACTCGCGAAATCGCGGACTCGCGAACACTCCCGAAATAGCGGACTCGCGAACACCCGCGAAATCGCAGACTCGCGAACACCCGCGAAATCGCGGACTCGCGAAATCGCGAACACTCGCGAAATCGCGGACTCTCGAACAATCCCGAAATCGCGAACTCTCGAACAATCCCGAAATTGCGGACTCGCGAACACCCGCGAAATAGCGGACTCGCGAAATCGCGAACACTCGCGAATTCGCGGACTCGCGAACACTCGCGAAATCGCGGACTCGCGAACACTCGCGAAATCGCGGACTCGCGAAATCGCGGACTCGCGAACTCTCGCGAAATCGCGGACTCGCGAACACTCGCGAAATCGCGGACTCTCGAACAATCCCGAAATTGCGGACTCGCGAACACCCGCGAAATCGCGGACTCGCGAAATCGCGAACACTCGCGAATTCGCGGACTCGCGAACACTCCCAAAATCGCGGCCTCGCGAACACTCGCAAAATCGCGAAATCGCGGACTCGCGGACACTCGCGAAATCGCGGACTCACGAACACCCGCGAAATCGCGGACTCGCGAAATCACGGACTCGCGAAATCACGGACTCGCAACACTCCCGAAATCGCGGACTCGCGAACACCCGCGAAATCGCGGACTCGCGAACACCCGCGAAATCGCGGACTCGCGAAATCGCGGACTCGCGAACACTCCCGAAATCGCGGACTCGCGAACACTCCCGAAATCGCGGACTCGCGAACACCCGCGAAATCGCGGACTCGCGAACACCCGCGAAATCGCGGACTCGCGAAATCGCGGACTCGCGAACACTCGCGAAATCGCGGACTCTCGAACAATCCCGAAATTGCGGACTCGCGAACACCCGCGAAATAGCGGACTCGCGAAATCGCGAACACTCGCGAATTCGCGGACTCGCGAACACTCGCGAAATCGCGGACTCGCGAACACTCGCGAAATCGCGGACTCGCGAACACTCCCGAAATCGCGAACTCGCGAACACTCGCGAAATCGCGGACTCGCGAACACTCCCGAAATAGCGGACTCGCGAACACCCGCGAAATCGCAGACTCGCGAACACCCGCGAAATCGCGGACTCGCGAAATCGCGGACTCGCGAACACTCGCGAAATCGCGGACTCTCGAACAATCCCGAAATTGCGGACTCGCGAACACCCGCGAAATAGCGGACTCGCGAAATCGCGAACACTCGCGAATTCGCGGACTCGCGAACACTCGCGAAATCGCGGACTCGCGAACACTCCCGAAATAGCGGACTCGCGAACACCCGCGAAATCGCAGACTCGCGAACACCCGCGAAATCGCGGACTCGCGAAATCGCGAACACTCGCGAAATCGCGGACTCTCGAACAATCCCGAAATCGCGAACTCTCGAACAATCCCGAAATTGCGGACTCGCGAAATCGCGAACACTCGCGAATTCGCGGACTCGCGAACACTCGCGAAATCGCGGACTCGCGAACACTCGCGAAATCGCGGACTCGCGAACACTCCCGAAATCGCGGACTCGCGAACACCCGCGAAATCGCGGACTCGCGAACACCCGCGAAATCGCGACTCGCGAATACTCCCGAAATCGCGGACTCGCGAACACTCCCGAAATCGCGGACTCGCGAACACCCGCGAAATCGCGGACTCGCGAACACCCGCGAAATCGCGGACTCGCGAACACCCGCGAAATCGCGGACTCGCGGACACTCGCGAAATCGCGGACTCGCGAACCCCCGCGAAATCGCGGACTCGCGAACACTCCCGAAATCGCGAACACCCGCGAAATCGAACAATCCCGAAATTGCGGACTCGCGAACACCCGCGAAATCGCGGACTCGCGAACACCCGCGAAATCGGGGACTCGCGAACACTCGCGAAATCGCGGACTGGCGAACACCCGGGAAATCGCGAAATCGCGGACTCGCGAACACCCGCGAAATCGCGGACTCGCGAACACTCCCGAAATCGCGGACTCGCGAACACTCCCGAAATCGCGAACACCCGCGAAATCGCGGACTCGCGAACACCCGCGAAATCGCGGACTCGCGAACACCCGCGAAATCGCGGACTCGCGAACACCCGCGAAATCGCGGACTCGCGAACACCCGCGAAATCGCGGACTCGCGAACACCCGCGAAATCGGGGACTCGCGAACACTCGCGAAATCGCGGACTGGCGAACACCCGGGAAATCGCGAAATCGCGAAATCGCGAACACTCGCGAATTCGCGGACTCGCGAACACTCCCAAAATCGCGGCCTCGCGAACACTCGCAAAATCGCGAAATCGCGGACTCGCGGACACTCGCGAAATCGCGGACTCACGAACACCCGCGAAATCGCGGACTCGCGAAATCACGTACTCGCGAAATCACGGACTCGCAACACTCCCGAAATCGCGGACTCGCGAACACCCGCGAAATCGCGGACTCGCGAACACCCGCGAAATCGCGGACTCGCGAACACTCCCGAAATCGCGGACTCGCGAACACTCCCGAAATCGCGGACTCGCGAACACCCGCGAAATCGCGGACTCGCGAACACCAGCGAAATCGCGGACTCGCGAAATCGCGAACACTCGCGAAATCGCGGACTCTCGAACAATCCCGAAATCGCGAACTCTCGAACAATCCCGAAATTGCGGACTCGCGAACACCCGCGAAATAGCGGACTCGCGAAATCGCGAACACTCGCGAATTCGCGGACTCGCGAACACTCGCGAAATCGCGGTCTCGCGAACACTCGCGAAATCGCGGACTCGCGAACACTCCCGAAATCGCTGACTCGCGAACACCCGCGAAATCGCGGACTCGCGAACACTCCCGAAATCGCGGACTCGCGAACACCCGCGAAATCGCGGACTCGCGAACACCCGCGAAATCGCGGACTCGCGAACACCCGCGAAATCGCGGACTCGCGAACACCCGCGAAATCGCGGACTCGCGAACACCCGCGAAATCGCGGACTCGCGAAATCGCGGACTCGCGAACACTCGCGAAATCGCGGACTCTCGAACAATCCCGAAATCGCGAACTCTCAAACAATCCCGAAATTGCGGACTCGCGAACACCCGCGAAATAGCGGACTCGCGAAATCGCGAACACTCGCGCATTCGCGGACTCGCGAACACTCGCGAAATCGCGGACTCGCGAACACTCGCGAAATCGCGGACTCGCGAACACTCCCGAAATCGCGAACTCGCGAACACTCGCGAAATCGCGGACTCGCGAACACTCCCGAAATAGCGGACTCGCGAACACCCGCGAAATCGCAGACTCGCGAACACCCGCGAAATCGCGGACTCGCGAAATCGCGGACTCGCGAACACTCGCGAAATCGCGGACTCTCGAACAATCCCGAAATTGCGGACTCGCGAACACCCGCGAAATAGCGGACTCGCGAAATCGCGAACACTCGCGAATTCGCGGACTCGCGAACACTCGCGAAATCGCGGACTCGCGAACACTCCCGAAATAGCGGACTCGCGAACACCCGCGAAATCGCAGACTCGCGAACACCCGCGAAATCGCGGACTCGCGAAATCGCGAACACTCGCGAAATCGCGGACTCTCGAACAATCCCGAAATCGCGAACTCTCGAACAATCCCGAAATTGCGGACTCGCGAACACCCGCGAAATAGCGGACTCGCGAAATCGCGAACACTCGCGAATTCGCGGACTCGCGAACACTCGCGAAATCGCGGACTCGCGAACACTCGCGAAATCGCGGACTCGCGAACACTCCCGAAATCGCGGACTCGCGAACACCCGCGAAATCGCGGACTCGCGAACACCCGCGAAATCGCGGACTCGCGAATACTCCCGAAATCGCGGACTCGCGAACACTCCCGAAATCGCGGACTCGCGAACACCCGCGAAATCGCGGACTCGCGAACACTCGCGAAATCGCGGACTCGCGAACCCCCGCGAAATCGCGGACTCGCGAACACTCCCGAAATCGCGAACACCCGCGAAATCGAACAATCCCGAAATTTCGGACTCGCGAACACCCGCGAAATCGCGGACTCGCGAACACCCGCGAAATCGGGGACTCGCGAACACTCGCGAAATCGCGGCCTGGCGAACACCCGGGAAATCGCGAAATCGCGGACTCGCGAACACCCGCGAAATCGCGGACTCGCGAACACTCCCGAAATCGCGGACTCGCGAACACTCCCGAAATCGCGAACACCCGCGAAATCGCGGACTCGCGAACACCCGCGAAATCGCGGACTCGCGAAATCGCGGACTCGCGAACACTCGCGAAATCGCGGACTCTCGAACAATCCCGAAATTGCGGACTCGCGAACACCCGCGAAATAGCGGACTCGCGAAATCGCGAACACTCGCGAATTCGCGGACTCGCGAACACTCGCGAAATCGCGGACTCGCGAACACTCCCGAAATAGCGGACTCGCGAACACCCGCGAAATCGCAGACTCGCGAACACCCGCGAAATCGCGGACTCGCGAAATCGCGAACACTCGCGAAATCGCGGACTCTCGAACAATCCCGAAATCGCGAACTCTCGAACAATCCCGAAATTGCGGACTCGCGAACACCCGCGAAATCGCGGACTCGCGAACACTCGCGAATTCGCGGACTCGCGAACACTCGCGAAATCGCGGACTCGCGAACACTCGCGAAATCGCGGACTCGCGAACACTCCCGAAATCGCGGACTCGCGAACACCCGCGAAATCGCGGACTCGCGAACACCCGCGAAATCGCGGACTCGCGAATACTCCCGAAATCGCGGACTCGCGAACACTCCCGAAATCGCGGACTCGCGAACACCCGCGAAATCGCGGACTCGCGAACACTCGCGAAATCGCGGACTCGCGAACCCCCGCGAAATCGCGGACTCGCGAACACTCCCGAAATCGCGAACACCCGCGAAATCGAACAATCCCGAAATTTCGGACTCGCGAACACCCGCGAAATCGCGGACTCGCGAACACCCGCGAAATCGGGGACTCGCGAACACTCGCGAAATCGCGGCCTGGCGAACACCCGGGAAATCGCGAAATCGCGGACTCGCGAACACCCGCGAAATCGCGGACTCGCGAACACTCCCGAAATCGCGGACTCGCGAACACTCCCGAAATCGCGAACACCCGCGAAATCGCGGACTCGCGAACACCCGCGAAATCGCGGAATCGCGAACACCCGCGAAATCGCGGACTCGCGAACACCCGCGAAATCGCGGACTCGCGAACACCCGCGAAATCGCGGACTCGCGAACACCCGCGAAATCGGGGACTCGCGAACACTCGCGAAATCGCGGACTGGCGAACACCCGGGAAATCGCGAAATCGCGGACTCGCGAACACCCGCGAAATCGCGGACTCGCGAACACTCCCGAAATCGCGGACTCGCGGACACTCCCGAAATCGCGGACTCGCGAACACTCCCGAAATCGCGAACACCCGCGAAATCGCGGACTCGCGAACACCCGCGAAATCGCGGACTCGCGAACACCCGCGAAATCGCGGACTCGCGAACACCCGCGAAATCGCGGACTCGCGAACACCCGCGAAATCGGGGACTCGCGAACACTCGCGAAATCGCCGACTGGCGAACACCCGGGAAATCGCGAAATCGCGGACTCGCGAACACCCGCGAAATCGCGGACTCGCGAACACTCCCGAAATCGCGGACTCGCGAACACTCCCGAAATCGCGGACTCGCGAACAACCGCGAAATCGCGGACTCGCGAAATCGCGAACACTCGCGAATTCGCGGACTCGCGAACACTCCCAAAATCGCGGCCTCGCGAACACTCGCAAAATCGCGAAATCGCGGACTCGCGGACACTCGCGAAATCGCGGACTCACGAACACCCGCGAAATCGCGGACTCGCGAAATCACGGACTCGCGAAATCACGGACTCGCAACACTCCCGAAATCGCGGACTCGCGAACACCCGCGAAATCGCGGACTCGCGAACACCCGCGAAATCGCGGACTCGCGAAATCGCGGACTCGCGAACACTCCCGAAATCGCGGACTCGCGAACACTCCCGAAATCGCGGACTCGCGAACACTCCCGAAATCGCGGACTCGCGAACACCCGCGAAATCGCGGACTCGCGAACACCCGCGAAATCGCGGACTCGCGAAAACCCGCGAAATCGCGGACTCGCGGACACTCGCGAAATCGCGGACTCGCGAACCCCCGCGAAATCGCGGACTCGCGAACACTCCCGAAATCGCGAACACCCGCGAAATCGCGGACTCGCGAACACCCGCGAAATCGCGGACTCGCGAACACCCGCGAAATCGCGGACTCGCGAACACTCGTGAACACCCGCGAAATCGCGGACTCGCGAAATCGCGGACTCGCGAACTCTCGCGAAATCGCGGACTCGCGAACACTCGCGAAATCGCGGACTCTCGAACAATCCCGAAATTGCGGACTGGCGAACACCCGCGAAATCGCTGACTCGCGAACAGTCGCGAAATCGCGGACTCGCGAACACTCGCGAACACCCGCGAAATCGCGGACTCGCGAAATCGCGGACTCGCGAACTCTCGCGAAATCGCGGACTCGCGAACACTCGCGAAATCGCGGACTCTCGAACAATCCCGAAATTGCGGACTCGCGAACACCCGCGAAATCGCGGACTCGCGAACACCCGCGAAATCGGGGACTCGCGAACACTCGCGAAATCGCGGACTGGCGAACACCCGGGAAATCGCGAAATCGCGGACTCGCGAACACCCGCGAAATCGCGGACTCGCGAACACTCCCGAAATCGCGGACTCGCGAACACTCCCGAAATCGCGAACTACCGCGAAATCGCGGACTCGCGAACACCCGCGAAATCGCGGACTCGCGAACACCCGCGAAATCGCGGACTCGCGAACACCCGCGAAATCGCGGACTCGCGAACACCCGCGAAATCGGGGACTCGCGAACACTCGCGAAATCGCGGACTGGCGAACACCCGGGAAATCGCGAAATCGCGGACTCGCGAACACCCGCGAAATCGCGGACTCGCGAACACTCCCGAAATCGCGGACTCGCGAACACTCCCGAAATCGCGGACTCGCGAACAACCGCGAAATCGCGGACTCGCGAAATCGCGAACACTCGCGAATTCGCGGACTCGCGAACACCCGCGAAATCTCCCGAAATCGCGGACTCGCGAACACTCCCGAAATCGCGGACTCGCGAACAACCGCGAAATCGCGGACTCGCGAAATCGCGAACACTCGCGAATTAGCGGACTCGCGAACACCCGCGAAATCTCCCGAAATCGCGGACTCGCGAACACCCGCGAAATCGCGGACTCGCGAACACCCGCGAAATCGCGGACTCGCGAACACCCGCGAAATCGCGGACTCGCGAACACCCGCGAAATCTCCCGAAATCGCGGACTCGCGAACACTCCCGAAATCGCGGACTCGCGAATACCCGCGAAATCGCTGACTCGCGAACAGTCGCGAAATCGCGGACTCGCGAACACTCGCGAACACCCGCGAAATCGCGGACTCGCGAAATCGCGGACTCGCGAACTCTCGCGAAATCGCGGACTCGCGAACACTCGCGAAATCGCGGACTCTCGAACAATCCCGAAATTGCGGACTCGCGAACACCCGCGAAATAGCGGACTCGCGAAATCGCGAACACTCGCGAATTCGCGGACTCGCGAACACTCGCGAAATCGCGGACTCGCGAACACTCCCGAAATCGCGGACTCGCGAACACCCGCGAAATCGCGGACTCGCGAACACCCGCGAAATCGCGGACTCGCGAAATCGCGGACTCGCGAAATCGCGGACTCGCGAACACTCCCGAAATCGCGGACTCGCGAACACTCCCGAAATCGCGGACTCGCGAACACCCGCGAAATCGCGGACTCGCGAACACCCGCGAAATCGCGGACTCGCGAAATCGCGGACTCGCGAACACTCGCGAAATCGCGGACTCTCGAACAATCCCGAAATCGCGAACTCTCGAACAATCCCGAAATTGCGGACTCGCGAACACCCGCGAAATAGCGGACTCGCGAAATCGCGAACACTCGCGAATTCGCGGACTCGCGAACACTCGCGAAATCGCGGACTCGCGAACACTCGCGAAATCGCGGACTCGCGAACACTCCCGAAATCGCGGACTCGCGAACACTCCCGAAATCGCGGACTCGCGAACACTCCCGAAATAGCGGACTCGCGAACACCCGCGAAATCGCAGACTCGCGAACACCCGCGAAATCGCGGACTCGCGAAATCGCGAACACTCGCGAAATCGCGGACTCTCGAACAATCCCGAAATTGCGGACTCGCGAACACCCGCGAAATAGCGGACTCGCGAAATCGCGAACACTCGCGAATTCGCGGACTCGCGAACACTCGCGAAATCGCGGACTCGCGAACACTCCCGAAATCGCGAACTCGCGAACACCCGCGAAATCGCGGACTCGCGAACACCCGCGAAATCGCGGACTCGCGAACACCCGCGAAATCGCGGACTCGCGAACACTCCCGAAATCGCGGACTCGCGAACACCTGCGAAATCGCGAACACTCCCGAAATCGCGGACTCGCGAACACCCGCGAAATCGCGGACTCGCGAACACTCGCGAAATCGCGGACTTGCGAACTCTCCCGAAATCGCGGACTCGCGAAAACCCGCGAAATCGCGGACTCGCGAACACCAGCGAAATCGCGGACTCGCGAAATCGCGGACTCGCGAACACTCCCGAAATCGCGGACTCGCGGATACGCGAAATCGCGAACACCCGCGAAATCGCGGACTCGCGAAATCGCGGACTCGCGAACACCCGCGAAATCGCGGACTCGCGAAATCGCGGACTCGCGAAATCACGGACTCGCGAAATCGCGGACTCGCGAAAACTCCCGAAATCGCGGACTCGCGAACACTCGCGAACACTCGCAAAATCGCGAAATCGCGGACTCGCAAAATCGCGGACTCGCGGACACTCGCGAAATCGCGGACTCGCGAACACCCGCGAAATCGCGTACTCGCGAACACTCGCGAAATCGCGGACTCGCGAAATCGCGGACTCGCGAAATCGCGGACTCGCGAACACTCCCGAAATCGCGGAAACTCCCGAAATCGCGGACTCGGGAACACCAGCGAAATCGCGGACTCGCGGACACCCGCGAAATCGCGGACTCGCGAACACTCCCGAAATCGCGGACTCGCGAACACGCCCGAAATCGCGGACTCGCGAACACCAGCGAAATCGCGGACTCGCGAACACTCCCGAAATCGCGGACTCGCGAACACCCGCGAAATCGCGGACTCGCGAACACCCGCGAAATCGCGGACTCGCGAATACTCCCGACATCGCGGACTCGCGAACACTCCCGAAATCGCGGACTCGCGAACACCCGCGGACTCGCGAACACTCGCGAAATCGCGGACTCGCGAACTCTCCCGAAATCGCGGACTCGCGAAAACCCGCGAAATCGCGGACTCGGGAACACTCGCGAAATCGCGGACTCGCGAACACCCGCGAAATCGCGGACTCGCGAACACCCGCGAAATCGCGCACTCGCGAACACCCGCGAAATCGCGGACTCGCGAACACCCGCGAAATCGCGGACTCGCGAACACACGCGAAATCGCGGACTCGCGGACACTCGCGAAATCGCGGACTCGCGAACCCCCGCGAAATCGCGGACTCGCGAACACTCCCGAAATCGCGAACACCCGCGAAATCGCGGACTCGCGAACACCCGCGAAATCGCGGACTCGCGAACACCCGCGAAATCGCAGACTCGCGAACACCCGCGAAATCGCGGACTCGCGAACACCCGCGAAATCGCGGACTCGCGAACACCCGCGAAATCGGGGACTCGCGAACACTCGCGAAATCGCGGACTGGCGAACACCCGGGAAATCGCGAAATCGCGGACTCGCGAACACCCGCGAAATCGCGGACTCGCGAACACTCCCGAAATCGCGGACTCGCGAACACTCGCGAAATCGCAGACTCGCGAACACCCGCGAAATCGCGGACTCGCGAACACCCGCGAAATCGCGGACTCGCGAACACCCGCGAAATCGGGGACTCGCGAACACTCGCGAAATCGCGGACTGGCGAACACCCGGGAAATCGCGAAATCGCGGACTCGCGAACACCCGCGAAATCGCGGACTCGCGAACACTCCCGAAATCGCGGACTCGCGAACACTCCCGAAATCGCGGACTCGCGAACAACCGCGAAATCGCGGACTCGCGAACACTCCCGAAATCGCGGACTCGCGAACACCCGCGAAATCGCGGACTCGCGAACACCCGCGAAATCGCGGACTCGCGAACACCCGCGAAATCGCGGACTCGCGGACACTCGCGAAATCGCGGACTCGCGAACCCCCGCGAAATCGCGGACTCGCGAACACTCCCGAAATCGCGAACACCCGCGAAATCGCGGACTCGCGAACACCCGCGAAATCGCGGACTCGCGAACACCCGCGAAATCGCGGACTCGCGAACACTCGCGAACACCCGCGAAATCGCGGACTCGCGAAATCGCGGACTCGCGAACTCTCGCGAAATCGCGGACTCGCGAACACTCGCGAAATCGCGGACTCTCGAACAATCCCGAAATTGCGGACTCGCGAACACCCGCGAAATCGCTGACTCGCGAAAAGTCGCGAAATCGCGGACTCGCGAACACTCGCGAACACCCGCGAAATCGCGGACTCGCGAAATCGCGGACTCGCGAACTCTCGCGAAATCGCGGACTCGCGAACACTCGCGAAATCGCGGACTCTCGAACAATCCCGAAATTGCGGACTCGCGAACACCCGCGAAATCGCGGACTCGCGAACACCCGCGAAATCGGGGACTCGCGAACACTCGCGAAATCGCGAACTGGCGAACACCCGGGAAATCGCGAAATCGCGGACTCGCGAACACCCGCGAAATCGCGGACTCGCGAACACTCCCGAAATCGCGGACTCGCGAACACTCCCGAAATCGCGGACTCGCGAACACTCCCGAAATCGCGAACACCCGCGAAATCGCGGACTCGCGAACACCCGCGAAATCGCGGACTCGCGAACACCCGCGAAATCGCGGACTCGCGAACACCCGCGAAATCGCGGACTCGCGAACACCCGCGAAATCGCGGACTCGCGAACACCCGCGAAATCGGGGACTCGCGAACACTCGCGAAATCGCGGACTGGCGAACACCCGGGAAATCGCGAAATCGCGGACTCGCGAACACCCGCGAAATCGCGGACTCGCGAACACTCCCGAAATCGCGGACTCGCGAACACTCCCGAAATCGCGGACTCGCGAACAACCGCGAAATCGCGGACTCGCGAACACTCCCGAAATCGCGGACTCGCGAACACCCGCGAAATCGCGGACTCGCGAACACCCGCGAAATCGCGGACTCGCGAACACCCGCGAAATCGCGGACTCGCGGACACTCGCGAAATCGCGGACTCGCGAACCCCCGCGAAATCGCGGACTCGCGAACACTCCCGAAATCGCGAACACCCGCGAAATCGCGGACTCGCGAACACCCGCGAAATCGCGGACTCGCGAACACCCGCGAAATCGCGGACTCGCGAACACCCGCGAAATCGCGGACTCGCGAACACCCGCGAAATCGCGGACTCGCGAACACCCGCGAAATCGGGGACTCGCGAACACTCGCGAAATCGCGGACTCGCGAAATCGCGGACTCGCGAAATCGCGGACTCGCGAACACTCCCGAAATCGCGGAAACTCCCGAAATCGCGGACTCGGGAACACCAGCGAAATCGCGGACTCGCGGACACCCGCGAAATCGCGGACTCGCGAACACTCCCGAAATCGCGGACTCGCGAACACGCCCGAAATCGCGGACTCGCGAACACCAGCGAAATCGCGGACTCGCGAACACTCCCGAAATCGCGGACTCGCGAACACCCGCGAAATCGCGGACTCGCGAACACACGCGAAATCGCGGACTCGCGGACACTCGCGAAATCGCGGACTCGCGAACACCCGCGAAATCGCGGACTCGCGAACACCCGCGAAATCGCAGACTCGCGAACACCCGCGAAATCGCGGACTCGCGAACACCCGCGAAATCGCGGACTCGCGAACACCCGCGAAATCGGGGACTCGCGAACACTCGCGAAATCGCGGACTGGCGAACACCCGGGAAATCGCGAAATCGCGGACTCGCGAACACCCGCGAAATCGCGGACTCGCGAACACTCCCGAAATCGCGGACTCGCGAACACTCCCGAAATCGCGGACTCGCGAACAACCGCGAAATCGCGGACTCGCGAACACTCCCGAAATCGCGGACTCGCGAACACCCGCGAAATCGCGGACTCGCGAACACCCGCGAAATCGCGGACTCGCGAACACCCGCGAAATCGCGGACTCGCGGACACTCGCGAAATCGCGGACTCGCGAACCCCCGCGAAATCGCGGACTCGCGAACACTCCCGAAATCGCGAACACCCGCGAAATCGCGGACTCGCGAACACCCGCGAAATCGCGGACTCGCGAACACCCGCGAAATCGCGGACTCGCGAACACTCGCGAACACCCGCGAAATCGCGGACTCGCGAAATCGCGGACTCGCGAACTCTCGCGAAATCGCGGACTCGCGAACACTCGCGAAATCGCGGACTCTCGAACAATCCCGAAATTGCGGACTCGCGAACACCCGCGAAATCGCTGACTCGCGAAAAGTCGCGAAATCGCGGACTCGCGAACACTCGCGAACACCCGCGAAATCGCGGACTCGCGAAATCGCGGACTCGCGAACTCTCGCGAAATCGCGGACTCGCGAACACTCGCGAAATCGGGGACTCGCGAACACTCGCGAAATCGCGAACTGGCGAACACCCGGGAAATCGCGAAATCGCGGACTCGCGAACACCCGCGAAATCGCGGACTCGCGAACACTCCCGAAATCGCGGACTCGCGAACACTCCCGAAATCGCGGACTCGCGAACACTCCCGAAATCGCGAACACCCGCGAAATCGCGGACTCGCGAACACCCGCGAAATCGCGGACTCGCGAACACCCGCGAAATCGCGGACTCGCGAACACCCGCGAAATCGCGGACTCGCGAACACCCGCGAAATCGCGGACTCGCGAACACCCGCGAAATCGGGGACTCGCGAACACTCGCGAAATCGCGGACTGGCGAACACCCGGGAAATCGCGAAATCGCGGACTCGCGAACACCCGCGAAATCGCGGACTCGCGAACACTCCCGAAATCGCGGACTCGCGAACACTCCCGAAATCGCGGACTCGCGAACAACCGCGAAATCGCGGACTCGCGAACACTCCCGAAATCGCGGACTCGCGAACACCCGCGAAATCGCGGACTCGCGAACACCCGCGAAATCGCGGACTCGCGAACACCCGCGAAATCGCGGACTCGCGGACACTCGCGAAATCGCGGACTCGCGAACCCCCGCGAAATCGCGGACTCGCGAACACTCCCGAAATCGCGAACACCCGCGAAATCGCGGACTCGCGAACACCCGCGAAATCGCGGACTCGCGAACACCCGCGAAATCGCGGACTCGCGAACACCCGCGAAATCGCGGACTCGCGAACACCCGCGAAATCGCGGACTCGCGAACACCCGCGAAATCGGGGACTCGCGAACACTCGCGAAATCGCGGACTCGCGAAATCGCGGACTCGCGAAATCGCGGACTCGCGAACACTCCCGAAATCGCGGAAACTCCCGAAATCGCGGACTCGGGAACACCAGCGAAATCGCGGACTCGCGGACACCCGCGAAATCGCGGACTCGCGAACACTCCCGAAATCGCGGACTCGCGAACACGCCCGAAATCGCGGACTCGCGAACACCAGCGAAATCGCGGACTCGCGAACACTCCCGAAATCGCGGACTCGCGAACACCCGCGAAATCGCGGACTCGCGAACACCCGCGAAATCGCGGACTCGCGAATACTCCCGACATCGCGGACTCGCGAACACTCCCGAAATCGCGGACTCGCGAACACCCGCGGACTCGCGAACACTCGCGAAATCGCGGACTCGCGAACTCTCCCGAAATCGCGGACTCGCGAAAACCCGCGAAATCGCGGACTCGGGAACACTCGCGAAATCGCGGACTCGCGAACACCCGCGAAATCGCGGACTCGCGAACACCCGCGAAATCGCGCACTCGCGAACACCCGCGAAATCGCGGACTCGCGAACACCCGCGAAATCGCGGACTCGCGAACACACGCGAAATCGCGGACTCGCGGACACTCGCGAAATCGCGGACTCGCGAACCCCCGCGAAATCGCGGACTCGCGAACACTCCCGAAATCGCGAACACCCGCGAAATCGCGGACTCGCGAACACCCGCGAAATCGCGGACTCGCGAACACCCGCGAAATCGCAGACTCGCGAACACCCGCGAAATCGCGGACTCGCGAACACCCGCGAAATCGCGGACTCGCGAACACCCGCGAAATCGGGGACTCGCGAACACTCGCGAAATCGCGGACTGGCGAACACCCGGGAAATCGCGAAATCGCGGACTCGCGAACACCCGCGAAATCGCGGACTCGCGAACACTCCCGAAATCGCGGACTCGCGAACACTCCCGAAATCGCGGACTCGCGAACAACCGCGAAATCGCGGACTCGCGAACACTCCCGAAATCGCGGACTCGCGAACACCCGCGAAATCGCGGACTCGCGAACACCCGCGAAATCGCGGACTCGCGAACACCCGCGAAATCGCGGACTCGCGGACACTCGCGAAATCGCGGACTCGCGAACCCCCGCGAAATCGCGGACTCGCGAACACTCCCGAAATCGCGAACACCCGCGAAATCGCGGACTCGCGAACACCCGCGAAATCGCGGACTCGCGAACACCCGCGAAATCGCGGACTCGCGAACACTCGCGAACACCCGCGAAATCGCGGACTCGCGAAATCGCGGACTCGCGAACTCTCGCGAAATCGCGGACTCGCGAACACTCGCGAAATCGCGGACTCTCGAACAATCCCGAAATTGCGGACTCGCGAACACCCGCGAAATCGCTGACTCGCGAAAAGTCGCGAAATCGCGGACTCGCGAACACTCGCGAACACCCGCGAAATCGCGGACTCGCGAAATCGCGGACTCGCGAACTCTCGCGAAATCGCGGACTCGCGAACACTCGCGAAATCGCGGACTCTCGAACAATCCCGAAATTGCGGACTCGCGAACACCCGCGAAATCGCGGACTCGCGAACACCCGCGAAATCGGGGACTCGCGAACACTCGCGAAATCGCGAACTGGCGAACACCCGGGAAATCGCGAAATCGCGGACTCGCGAACACCCGCGAAATCGCGGACTCGCGAACACTCCCGAAATCGCGGACTCGCGAACACTCCCGAAATCGCGGACTCGCGAACACTCCCGAAATCGCGAACACCCGCGAAATCGCGGACTCGCGAACACCCGCGAAATCGCGGACTCGCGAACACCCGCGAAATCGCGGACTCGCGAACACCCGCGAAATCGCGGACTCGCGAACACCCGCGAAATCGCGGACTCGCGAACACCCGCGAAATCGGGGACTCGCGAACACTCGCGAAATCGCGGACTGGCGAACACCCGGGAAATCGCGAAATCGCGGACTCGCGAACACCCGCGAAATCGCGGACTCGCGAACACTCCCGAAATCGCGGACTCGCGAACACTCCCGAAATCGCGGACTCGCGAACAACCGCGAAATCGCGGACTCGCGAACACTCCCGAAATCGCGGACTCGCGAACACCCGCGAAATAGCGGACTCGCGAACACCCGCGAAATCGCGGACTCGCGAACACCCGCGAAATCGCGGACTCGCGGACACTCGCGAAATCGCGGACTCGCGAACCCCCGCGAAATCGCGGACTCGCGAACACTCCCGAAATCGCGAACACCCGCGAAATCGCGGACTCGCGAACACCCGCGAAATCGCGGACTCGCGAACACCCGCGAAATCGCGGACTCGCGAACACCCGCGAAATCGCGGACTCGCGAACACCCGCGAAATCGCGGACTCGCGAACACCCGCGAAATCGGGGACTCGCGAACACTCGCGAAATCGCGGACTGGCGAACACCCGGGAAATCGCGAAATCGCGGACTCGCGAACACCCGCGAAATCGCGGACTCGCGAACACTCCCGAAATCGCGGACTCGCGAACACTCCCGAAATCGCGGACTCGCGAACAACCGCGAAATCGCGGACTCGCGAACACTCCCGAAATCGCGGACTCGCGAACACCCGCGAAATCGCGGACTCGCGAACACCCGCGAAATCGCGGACTCGCGAACACCCGCGAAATCGCGGACTCGCGGACACTCGCCAAATCGCGGACTCGCGAACCCCCGCGAAATCGCGGACTCGCGAACACTCCCGAAATCGCGAACACCCGCGAAATCGCGGACTCGCGAACACCCGCGAAATCGCGGACTCGCGAACACCCGCGAAATCGCGGACTCGCGAACACTCGCGAACACCCGCGAAATCGCGGACTCGCGAAATCGCGGACTCGCGAACTCTCGCGAAATCGCGGACTCGCGAACACTCGCGAAATCGCGGACTCTCGAACAATCCCGAAATTGCGGACTCGCGAACACCCGCGAAATCGCTGACTCGCGAAAAGTCGCGAAATCGCGGACTCGCGAACACTCGCGAACACCCGCGAAATCGCGGACTCGCGAAATCGCGGACTCGCGAACTCTCGCGAAATCGGGGACTCGCGAACACTCGCGAAATCGCGGACTGGCGAACACCCGGGAAATCGCGAAATCGCGGACTCGCGAACACCCGCGAAATCGCGGACTCGCGAACACCCGCGAAATCGCGGACTCGCGAACACCCGCGAAATCGGGGACTCGCGAACACTCGCGAAATCGCGGACTGGCGAACACCCGGGAAATCGCGAAATCGCGGACTCGCGAACACCCGCGAAATCGCGGACTCGCGAACACTCCCGAAATCGCGGACTCGCGAACACTCCCGAAATCGCGGACTCGCGAACAACCGCGAAATCGCGGACTCGCGAACACTCCCGAAATCGCGGACTCGCGAACACCCGCGAAATCGCGGACTCGCGAACACCCGCGAAATCGCGGACTCGCGAACACCCGCGAAATCGCGGACTCGCGGACACTCGCGAAA